>NC_034593.1:127474782-127494331 GCF_900095145.1 Mus pahari | reverse complement strand
ATATATATATATATATATATATATATATATATATATAGAGAGAGAGAGAGAGAGAGAGAGAGAGAGAGAGAGAGAGAGAGTGAGAGGGGGGAGATTTATCTGTTTATCAGTTCTATAAAACTTTTCTTTGGAGATAGGATATACAAGTCTATTTACCCAAGATAGGCAACCAAAAGTGGATCAAATTAAAGATTACATAACTTAGTAAGTCAATGAGTTTATTGAGATTACTTAGAGGATTATAGATGAAATTATTTTACAAGAGAAAAGCTGACTCAAAGACAGATGTATCCTCAAAATCTCACTCCACCAAAGCTGCACCCTGGAACACTCCACATGACTTGCAGCCAAATCGAACTGTCAGAGAATCTCTCAGGGCTGGATGAAGAGCCTCCATCTACCATTTCTACCTCTTTTCTTACTACAAGCTTGGTATGGTTTCATGGATCTCATTAGTCTCAACTCTCCAGGGCATCCTGTAAGGTAGTTTACTCCCTGAGTCTCATGAACATCTCTTCTGCCCCTAGGAAGGGATGTTTCAATTCAGAAGAAATCACTACCTAATACTACCAAAGCATCATGTTTTATACCTTATGTCCTACTTGTCATTAAGCAGTATAAGTGAAAATATTTGCAAGTGGATAATATAAAGTAAATTATATAATTTGCGACTATATATGATCTGATGAGATGACTCATTGTAAAGAAATTTGCCGACAAGTATAAGGAACTGAATTAGCTGCCTGGGACCTACATGGTATAAGGGAAGAACCAATTCCTTCAAATTGTCCCATACATACATGGGACATACATACATCCACAAATCACATGCACAAACACACATACACTCACACACATACACACACACACACACACACACACACACATACACACACACATGAATACATACGTAAAAACAATAAAATAAAATATCTAAAGTAGCATACATAAACATTGCAGTGACTAATTATGAATGGCCCCTACTCATAACTATAACAAAATATAAACTATTAAGATAATAAGATATACACTCTGAAGGATGCACAAATAAATCTCAACTCCTCAATAAGACAAATCGGCCATCTAAAACAGGAAGAAAGATGAAAATGATAATGTTCAAAAAAATAAAAAGAAGTGAGTTTGCATGTTTCCACCATAAAACATTTTAAGGGTTCAAGAAGACAAGACACCTCCAGATACATCCCTGTGCCTAAGAATGACTGAGGTAACACAATCACAAAAGAAGTCACTAGATATGCACTCACTGATAAGTGGATATTAGTCCAGAAACCTAGAATATCCAAGATACAATTTGCAAAACACAAGAAAATCAAGAAGAAGGAAGACCAACATGTGGATACTTCATTCCTCTCTAGAATAGGGAACAAAATACCCATGGAAGGAGTTACAGAGACAACGTTTGGAGCTAAGACAGAAGGATTGACTATCCAGAGACTACCTAACCTGGGGATCCATCCCATAATTGGCCACCAAACCCAGACACTATTGCATATGCCAGCAAGATTTTGCTGAAAGGACCCTGATATAGCAGTCTCTTGTGAGGCTATGACAGTGCCTGGCAAACACAGAAGTGGATGCTCACAATCATCTATTGGATGGAACACAGGGCCCCCAATGGAAGAGCTAGAGAAAGTACCCAAAGAGCTGAAGGAGTCTGCAACCCTATAGGTGGAACAACAATATGAACTAATCAGTACCCCCAGAGCTCTTGTCTCTAGCTGCATATGTAGAAGATGGCCTAGTCAGCCATCATTTGGAAGAGAGGCCCCCTGGTCTTGCAAACTTTATATGCCCCAGTACAGGGGAACACCAGGGCCAAGAAGTGGGAGTGGGTGGGTAGGGGAGTAGGGTGGGGGGAGGGTTTAGGGGACTTTTGGGGTAGCATTTGAAATGTAAATGAAGAAAATATCTAATAAAAAAATAAAAAGAAGACAAGACACATTACATACAATAAACATATATCAAAAATTATTTGAGCAGACTTCTTTCCAAAAGAAACTATTAAATAGTCAATGAGTTTAAGTAAAGAGACTCAATAGACTTATATAAGTAAACATAAATCAAAATGAGATATTATATACAAACTGGAATGGCTACAACAGAAAAGAAGGAAGGTTTTGAACTTGATGCTACATCACTAGTAATCATAAAGTACCTTTCAAAATACAAACTATATGGAGGGAGAGGAATCTTTCTCCCCCTTAGGATAGAAGGCTGAATGGTCCTTTTACCTTGGTGTGTGGTCATATTGACTCAGGCAATCTGTGTAGAATCTTACATCTGGAATAGTGTTGTACAGGGCCTGGAACAAATAGTCATTTCCCTTTTTCAGAACAGCAAGGACCAACATTAGCAGTTGCCTCTATTGGCTTACTGCAACAAGAGCAGGTGAAAAGCTGCCTGATATAGGTAACAGATGAAAAGCTGGCTGGTATAGATAAGCAAGAATATAGTTGGTAGAAACAAAAACAGATATGGAATCTCATGTTTCTTTGTGGCAAGCATAAAGCATACTAGTAGAATATTGAGGAAATCTCTGTATAGGTAGTAAGTAAAGATTTGGATACTAAAAATAATATAAAAGTTACATAATATAAAAGTATATATAAAGGCCTGGAGAGATGGCTCAGTAGTCAAGAGCACTGACTGCTCTTTCAGCACTGACTCAAAGGTTCTGAGTTCAATTTCCAGCAACCACATGGTGGCTCAAAACCATCTGTAATGGAAACTGATGCCTTCTTCTGGAGTTTCTGAAGAGAGTGACAGCATACTCACATAAAATCAATAAAAGGAGAGAGTGTGTCCAAGACTCATTCAAAAAAAAATTATACTCTAGAAGAGAAGTTTTTTAATATACAGTTTAGGTTAGTTTAAAATACATAAATTAAATGTAAATTTGAGTTTGCCTTTTTTGTCTAAGTGTTAGTGGAAATCTCATAATTAAGGGTCACTCTGTGAGTTTTAAACAACTACAGATCAGAAGAATGGTTTGATAAGAATGTCTGCCAGGCATGGTGACTCATGCCTTTTATCCCAGCACTCGGGATGCAGAGACAGGTGGATCTACGAGTTTGAGGCCAGCCTGGTCTACAAAGTGAGTTTCAGGATGGCCAGGGCTACACAGAGAAACCCTGTCTCAACAACAACAAAAAGGTTCAATCCACAAAACTAATCTAATATTTGTAATATTTGTTACATGATCCAATGTTAGAAAATCCCAGTAGGGGTTTGTTTGTTTTTTAATGTTAAAAAACAAAGGATGGTGGTAACATGTGTATGCATAGTTAAGAAAATAATGGTTAATAGCGATGGAGAGATGTTCCGTAGAGAGCATTAATTAGCATTAATATCTAGGATTATGTCCTGTCACTATCTCCCATACCAGGTGCCTCATAGTACCTGGAACTTGATACATTTTATCAGTTCTAGGGGATCCAGTGTCCTTTTCTGGTTTCTGTGGGCACCTGTACAAAGCACACATGCATAAATATATACATAATAAATCTTTTATTAGTAAATATTAGTTAATTATATATTATGATTATAATTATTATATATTATAATTATTAGTAGCTATTAACAAATTTAAACTTTTAAACTGCCATGTATCAAGGATTGGTACAAAGTAAAATGCTTAGGACATTAAAATTGAAGAGTTAAAGAACACAGAACCAAAATGGAAAAATGTATTAACGTTTACCTTTAACACACTATAGAGCACTCAAAACAATGGGCCAGGTGACCATTGATTTATTCAATTAATAACGGTTAGTCAACTAGATGTCCATATGGATTTGAGAAACAAAGTATCTGCTTCAATTTTATTGGGAAAGCATTCCCTGAAACTTCTAAATGAATTATTGAACTTTTCATCTCTATCTTCAAATCAACTTGAGTTTTCTTTAGTACCTATATCTTACTGAATTCACTCCTCAAACCTCACATTTTCCTTCATTTCTTTCAACCAAGTTTGTATTTTCTTGTACTTCAATCAGGAGTATCTTACCATCTCCATGTTCATTCAAAGGCTTGTTATGTACTTTTTATTCTCTTTGAATTCTTTGATTGTATATATAATTGTTGTTTTAATTTTGCTGTTTTAGGCTCATCTAGCTAATTCTCATTGGCAAACACTCCCATAGGAGTATCGATTTGTGATTTTGTTAGGGGGCAGCCACATATTTCCTTGGCTTTCATACTCTGATTTTGCCATGTGACCTGGGCATGTGGATTTATTTTACTGGCTATGTGTCTGATCTAGCCTGATTCTAGCCTGATTGTGTTTAGTGGAAGTATTTTTCCAAGGTTACTACCTTCAAATGCCTACTTGATAAATGACTCTTTTCATTAGTATATTGAGAAAACTCATTGATATAATTTTAACCCTGCATGGCACAAAGTTCTTTTAGCCTTCACTTTCTCCACATTAGCAATTTTGATGTGACATTATAACTGGGGAGATATGTTGTCTAAATCAGGATTTCTATTCTTTAACAAACATCATGACCAAGAAGCAGGTTGGGGAGGAAAGGGTTTATTCAGCTTATATTTCCACATTGCTGTTAATCACTGAAGGAAGTCAGGACTGGAACTCAAGAAGGTCAGGAAGCAGGAGCTGATGCAGAGGCCATGCAGGGATGTTGTTTATTGGCTTGCCACCCCTGGCTTGCTCGGCCTGCTCTCTTATAGAACCCAAGACTACCAGCCCAGAGATGGTCCCACCCACAAGGGGCCCTTCTGCCTTGATCACTAATTGAGAAAATGTCTTACAGCTGGATCTTGTGGAGTCATTTCCCCAACTGAAGCTCCTTTCTCTGTGATAACTCCAGCCTGTGTCAAGTTGACACAAAACTATCCAGTACAATTGACCCCTTGTCAACTTGACACACAAACACATCACTAGTAAGCCTCAATCCTTAGTTCTTATTCATCCCCAAGATCTAAATAACTTTAAAAGTTCCACAGTCTTTGCAAATTCTTAAAATTTCAATCCCTTTAAAAGATTCAATATCTTTTAAAATTCAAAGTCTTTTAAAAATTCAAAGTCTCTTAACTGTGGACTCCAATAAAATATCTTCTTTCTTCAAGAGGAAAAAAATAACAGGGCACAGTCACAATCAAAAGCAAAAATTAAACTCCAGCTGTCCAATGTCTGGGATCCAACGAACGATCTTCTGGGCTCCTTCAAGGACTTGGGTCACTTCTCCATCCCTGCCCTTTGTAGCACACAGCTTGTCTTCTAGGTTCCAGCTGCCTGTACACCACTGCCTCTGCTATTCTTGGTGGTCATCTCATGGTACTGGCATCTCCAAAATGCTGCTGTCTTCCACTGTAACTTGGCTTCAACAATAGCCTCTCATAGGCTCTCTTCATGGTGCCAAGCCTCAGCTTCTTTGCATGACCCCTTCAGTCCAGGATCATCAATTGCAACTGAGGCTGCACCTTCACCAATGGCCTTCCATGGCCTCTCACAGTGCTGAGCCTCAGATGCTCTGTATGACCCCTTCATGCCTTCAAAACCAGTACCAACTGGATGACTCTTACACATTACGAAGTCCAGCCACAGCATAAGGTACAACCTTGGCTATTACTGGAACACAGCCTCTGTGCTCTCAGAAAACACTTCCAAGAAGATGTCATCTCAATGATACTGGTTTCTTCTTAATCACAGCTAATTTCTTAGCTCCCGCTAACCAGCATCAATAGTCCCAGTAATGCAAAGTTTTCAATTTAGTAGTTCTGGTATCTTGTTAATCACAGCTGATTCTTCAGCTCCAGCTAACCAGAACCACAGAATCTTCACAATCAAAATAGCAATGGTCCTGATAAGAGTCTTTAATCTTCCCTCTGAAATTTCACAAGCCAGGCTTGCACTTTTCTCAACATTATCTTCCAATCTCCTACAGAACATCCCACAGAGCTCTTCACTGAATGGATCTTCTATCCCAAAGTTCCAAAGTCCTTCCATAATCCTCCCCAAAACATGGTCAGGTTTTCACAGGAATACCCCACTATGCTGGTACCAATTTGTCTTAGTCAGAATTTTTATTCCTGCACAAACATCATGACCAAGAAGCAAGTTGGGGAGGAAAGGGTTTATTCAGCTTACACTTCCACATTGCTGTTCATCACTGAAGGAAGTCAGGACTGGAACTCAAGCAGGTCAGGAAGCAGGAGCTAATGCAGAGGCCATTGAGGGATATTCTTTATTGGCTTGCCTCCCCTGGCTTGCTCAGCCTGCTCTCTTATAGAACTCAAGACTACCAGCCCAGAGATGGTCCCACCCATAAGGGGCCCTTCTGCCTTGATCACTAATTGAGAAAATGCCTTACAGCTGGATCTTGTGGAGGCAGTTCCCCAACTGAAGCTCCTTTCTCTGTGATAACTCCAGCCTGTGTCAAGTTGACACAAAACTAGCCAGTACATATGTACAAACCAGGTGCAACATCAGATATGAAACCAGCAACACACCAAAGGATAGATACAACTAAAGCACAACTTGCTACATCAATGAGACAAATATGGCTGAAGGTTTACTTACAAGAACAGAAATGATGCAAAGGCCCAAAGCCCATCCCAGCACGAAGTTCACAAATGCTGAAAATGCAGGGCACACTACACAGCCTATAGAGAGGTTAACAGGTTGGAAGCATCCTTTGTATTTATTTAAGTTTTCCAGAGCCTCTCTCGATCAACTCAGCTGATACCCCCCTCTCTTTCTCTCTGTCTCCTTGCTTCCTTCCTTCCTTCTTTCTTCTTTTACAGTTCATCTTGAGAATTGTCTAGGTAGCTCAATTTGACAAAAATTCCTCTCAAAAGTCTTTTTCTGTTTATATATGCTTGAGAAGGGACCCAATAAAGCTGGTCAGTTTTATAGACTTCCTGAAACTACTTTGAATCATTTACTTCCTGATTTTAAGAGCTTTCCAGCAGGATGGGATGCTTTATGTCCTCCTAGGACATCTTGTTTTACCTCCTTGTAAACATCCTTTGTCTTAATGAGGCTTCCCTACTAGATGGACAGTTTTATCTCAGAGAAAATTGCAATAGAATATAGTTTTTGAAATGCAAACTACAGAGTGTAGCCCCAGGATGTTGTTTCCCCAGGGACCAAGGATCTCATCACTTGTGTTGTTCTACTTCATCTCGCTAGAGTCCATCAGGGTAGTCAGAACTCCTGCATCTTCCATGCTAACCAATAGCAGTTCACGTCTTCCATGTGGAGCAGGTGTTCTCACCTGACTTTGCCTAGGATGATTTAGTAGGTATCCCCATCTGGCAATGAAGGGCAGATAGGAATAACACCACACAGGAGATCTGCACCATGTGTAACCATGACCAGCTGAGTCCACTCGTTCTTCTCCATGATAGTGACAGGATGTCCAAGCCAAAGCTGACCTCATACCTTTGTCAAATAGCCCTGAAACACTCAACTCTGGGAGGACATGAATCCCTTTACACACTTAAAAGTGTTTCCTACCATTACCTAGTTTGCCCAGGCCCGCTTGTCAAACTCTGTTACCTAAGCTTGCCCACGAGCCCAGGGCAAGAGGCAAAGCAGAAGAAGCATAGGTTGTTTATCCAGCCGGAGAGTAAAGCAAATGGCAAAGACATCGCCTGCTTTTCAAAGCAAGCGTCAATATTGTCACTACCATTATACTCATGAGGGAAATTCTCAAAAAATATTATTAAAATAAATCTTCGAAAAGAGAACGGTTGGCAATTTGTGTTCTGTAACTTGAGTGTGATACAAGATTTCATGAATTTTCTTCTGAAGCATCCTTCAACATCATTCCAATCAACTTATATATCAGAGCTAAGATCCTCCATGGTGTGAGTCTATAATGCACACACAATTGACAAAATCTGTGGATAAAACAGGAGAAAATATCTTTTAGATAGTGCACACAGTATTAGATGCAATAGTCTTAAATGCGGTTACAGTAATCTGTAGCTATGTTAATAATATTTGTTACTTGTCTGGCTGGCTGGTTTGTTTTAGTGCAAACACTTGTGGATTTCAGTTTTTCATGTAGAACATATCTAAGCTTGAATCACTTCTAAAAGAACAACAGTCGTGGGAATGATAAATAAACAGTTCCTCAAAGAGTGAGATAGTGTTGGCAGATCTCATTTTGTATACCTGGAATGTATCAAAAGAATATATCATCATACAGAATAATATGCCTGCCACAAATATGGGTTAAACTGAGTGCTCCACTATTAGATTCCCCTGAAATTTCCAAGAGATATGTACCAAATAAAATAGCTAACCCAGTGGCTAAGGAAACAAAAGTGAAGTCGTGATGTCTAGGGCCTGAGTTTGCTTCCTGCTTCTTTCGCCATCTAGCTGTGGGAGCAGAAACAATCATAAGCAGCTACTGGAGGCTAATTTTTCCTATACACAACCCCCAAATTAGAACACTGGCCTCATATACTAATTCCCTGAGCTGTTACACTGATCATCTTGGACTACACATATGAAAGAGCTTAGGTGACTGAATCACTACTGTGAACATTCACTAACAGGAGGTTTCCCTTTTGCCTATAGGAAAACAATTTGAATGAAATTTGCCCTTATAATCCCTGCAAGGAGTTATTTAAATGCTTATCATTTGAATGTATGTAATCCTGTGGGAATTCAAATGTCACTCATTTTTAAAAGTAGTAACTAATTTTAGAACAGTAAACTCTCGGGCTGGTGAGATGGCTCAGTGGGTAAGAGCACCCGACTGCACTTCCGAAGGTCCGGAGTTCAAATCCCAGCAACCACATGGTGGCTCACAACCATCTGTAACAAGATCTGATGCCCTCTTCTGGAGTGTCTGAAGACAGCTACAGTGTACTTACATATAATAAATAAATAAATAAATCTTAAAAAAAAAATCTAGGGTAACACAAATGTTTAAAAAAAAAGACAGTAAACTCTCTTAGTGTTTTATTTCTGTGAAGAGACAGCAAGATTAAAGAAACTATTATACAGAAAAGCATTTAATTGAGGGCTTGCTTACAGTTTCACATTAGCCCTTTATTACCATGTCAGGGACCATTGCAGCAGGTGCTGGTGTGGTAACTAAGATCTGTATATCCTGATCTGTAGGCAGATAGGGAAAGAGCCAGAGACACTGGGACTTTTGAAACCTCAAAAGCCCACTTCCAGTGATACGTCTTCTCCGACAGGATCACACATATTTCATCAATTCCACCTCTACTCCAAGAAGTCCATACCTTCTAATCTTTCCCAAACAGTCAGTAGTAGGATCCTATGGAAGAGGCTAGACAACTCATGATGGAGAGAAAGCAAGGGACACAGTAAGAATCAACCCCCAATAACTGTTCCTAGGGACCTACTTCTCTATCCCTTCCTTAAGATTCCAGAAATGGTGCTACCAACTAGGAAACCAATTCTAACAATGACTTTGTTGGAAACATTTCATATTCAAACCATAATATTCTGTCCATAGCTACCAAAGTCTCATGACTACTTATGCCATAGTGCCAAGCACATACACCCAATCTTAGACACCCTGTAATCGCAGGAATTTTAACATTGTTCAAAGGTTCAAATTTGGAGGCTGTAAGCTTACTTGATTGGAAGGTCTTGTACATTTTGAAAGGCAATTTATACATGTCTAGGACCCAATGGTACAGATTAAATATTTTCACTCCATAGAGGAGGAATCTGGACACAGAGAGGAAAACTAGAACCTAAATGATAAAGAAACCCAAAAAAGAGAACATTAAATACAGCAAATCCATGTTTAATATTCTTGGCATGTGGATGTGTATTGTGATCTCCCAAGAGCTTTGGTAATTTCATCCCTATGACCTTGCCAGTTTCAATCATGTGACCTCTCTTTTGTGCTAACTCTACTCATTGCTTATAGCTTGCCACAGCAGCTGTCTCATGTTCCTAGCATCTTTAGCTTTCTGTAGTTTCCCAAGCATCATTAACCTCTCAGTTACCTTTTCAGGCATGGCCCTCCCATGGGATGCCAACAGAGTTCCTGATTCTGTCACATTTGAAATGTGAATAAAGGTTTCCACGGTAATGTAACTCTAACCATCTGCATTCCTGTAAAACCAGAAGAATAATGTTGACACCACACCACCAGCAGCTTAAAAAGTACAGAAGTCCTATGGAGTGACTACAATGGCTTCTGAGTGCCAAGGTTGTTAAATGTAGTGCCAGTTATCCTGAAAAAGCAATATTATACTATGTCTATGAGAACAGAACATCCTTGAGGAAGTCCCTTCTCAAAGGAAGATCTTTCAAATGACTATCCTTTCTTAGTCTTGAAACTTGACAAGAATATAAAGACCAATTACAGAGAATATAGGTGTCTTCCCTAAAGATCAGATGGGAAGTACTTGGTTCCTTTTTAATGGTGATAATTTCTTTAGATGCCATTCCAGTTGGCTCCTATTATACATGGACTATTCCAACTAAGCTACAGGTTGTCCAAATCTCTTTTTTTTTCTGCCTTTGGATTCAAATTCTCTTTTTAAAACCTTATACTGGTAGCAGCCATAAACATCTATGGCACATTTAAATGCGGGGTCTTAGAATTCTCTTCTAAAATAGTCTGCCATCTTTAAACTGAGACACTCAAAAGAAAACTGTAAACGAGTTATTCATCCTACTTTGACATGAATAACTTGTGTTTCAGTTCCCAGTACAATCCTTTTCCTGCTCTGCAACCTCACCAGAACAATATTCTATCAGATTTATCCTGACAACACACTGGGCTGCTGAGATCCCACAAGAATCATACATTTAGCTGACACAAAGTCTGTGGCTCCTCAAGACCACATCTACAAGTGTTTTCGAATTTCTCCTTCAAAGAAATTCCAACAGCTTCTAAACCATGCTTTCTAAGACCAATATTAGTGGTTTTAGTGAGCTTTCTGCAGGTGTGAGCAAAATTTGTAAAATGGGATTATTTTAATATTTTACTCCTAACTTGGGAGGTTACTGGTTCGTTTTTGTTTTCTTTAATTTCTTTCCTTTTCTTTTCTTTTTTGTTTTGTTTTGTTTTGCTTTGTCTTTAGTTCTGTTAATTCTAGGCCTATGGTGAGGCACAATATAATAGGGAAGGAGCATATGACAGAACCCACCTTGATTCTCCCTGCCAGAAAGGAAAGAGTGAGTCAGAAATTATACTTGGTTAAGCTGAGTGGTTCACAGATTACAAACAAAACCCACAACAATAGACATTAAAATTAACCAGGGATTGGTTGGGAGGTGAGGCTTAGGAGAGCATGAGGGTATGAGGGTAAGAAAAACACAAGACGTACAGCATGAAGCTGCCAAAGGTGTTTAAAAATGAAATAAAGAAAATCCAGTAGAAACATATTCATTTAGGCTCTTGTATAGAGAGTGGAGAAAGCCCAGAGCAAGTGGGTAAGAGAAGACAAAGTCCTAGGCCAGTGCCATCATGGACAAGGATAAGATGACCCACAACAACAACAAAGCTTTCCTCTCTCTGGCCTAGGTGTGAATGTTCATAGGATGTATCAAAAGCATCAGCATGGCAGCTTCTTCCCCCTGGATGTTCACAGCCTCAGTCTGATCCCCTATAGAGACTTCCTACTGGGACTAGCCAACAATAGCCTGGTATTGTGCTATACATAATAAATGGACTGAGGTTCTGGGTTGTTGATGTCCTGGTAGTTGCTACCCCTTTAGAGTGAGCAAGTCCTACCCAGATCCTGTATTCTATACCCAGGTCTATGTGCCTGTCCTTTTGTCATTTCCCAGTTGCCCAAGTCAAGTATCCAGGACTGTCTGGACAGGGTACTCTATCCATTCTCTTACAATCACTCATAATAGTTTAACCATTGAGGCAAAATATTTACTTGATTTTTCCAGCTACAAACAAATTAGGTGGGAATGCTGAACATATACTATGAGGTTAGAACAAATTGTTTAGAATTGTATCAAATTATCACCACTGTTACCACAATAGCACAGGGAAATCTACAATTTTTGCAGGGGGAAAAAAATCCATTGTTATCAATGTCAACAAGTAGGTCCTTTAGGTACTCAAGTCTTACTTTTATGTCATTTTTTTTTATCTCATTCATATTTATCTGTAAGCACTTATATTTTACCTACAGTGTTCAAAAGAAATAGAATAGAAGAACTCATGTTTTATATACCAAAGACCATTTTCAGTACGTATTCTTAGGCCTTGCATAACTGCACATATTACATAGGAAATATATGCTAGGAAATCTAATTTTAGAGGGACAAAATGTTTGTCATGTCTATTCTTATTTTCTACATAACTACAAAATCAAAATACATTTGATACCTTGATGCCTAGTGCTACTGACTGAGAAATAAAATTAAAGATTGATGGTTAGGGCTAGAAAAATTTCTCACTGGTTTATAGAAGTAAACTGAATGCTCAACATCATAAGCTTTTAAACATGAGAACACTCCCAGAACTGTCTGATCATTCAGACTTCATTAGATAAAAGAAGAGTCTCCTCTTGTTCTTCACAAAACCATGAAATTTCAAAACCTTCAAAATATATACCTAACTTGGAGTGTTATTTGTAGCCAGAATATATTTAGGGTTGATAACTTTTGAAAAAATGTTTATATGGTAGGGAAAATAATTTGGATCTATAGTTCTTTATCCTCTTTAAAGTTTAGCCTCTTCCACTTTGGGAGTACTAATAACTACTTACTTCTAAAAGACTGCTCTTCTGGCATTTAGTAACAACTACATTGCCTAACATGTTTGCACTATATGAATAGTACCTTATTTCCTGCGGTATTCATACCCATTTGGCCACCAGTTCATACCATTCAAGCTTCTCATTTCTCTAGAAGAACTGAGTGTAGAGCTATGCAGAGAAAATCTGGATGGCATTTTCAGAAAGGTATTTTTGGTCTCTTTTCTAAAATTACCCAGAAACCAAAGCTATGCCAACTGAAGTAAAGAAAGATTTAAAAAGAAGACACATCATGAACATAGTTCTCAAATGTCAACTAAATGACATTTTTCTTAACTTTAAGAGTTCAAACTATTAAACTATTAACTATTAAGGGGAACAAGTCAAAGTCACCAATAAGTTCCCAAATCTTTGAGAATAATTGCCACTCGACTTTTCTGAAATCTCATTGGACAGTGGTGAAGTTTCTGGGAAAATGATCAGAATAGAATCAGAATATAAGCAATATACTGTGTTAATTCAGTTACTGAAAAAAAACTCTAAAGTTATAGACAAACATAAATGATAATCTTGTGTATTTATGATTATTCCAAGCTATCACATTGTGACTATGGCTTGTCATCTTTCTGATAGGCTGAGTTAGAACAAGTGACCTAAAACAAAATGTCACATTCTATTACTAAATGTCTTAACCAGCCAGTTATCCCCTGATTTTCTCCTTTTTTAATCCCCTTTGCCAGCAGAGTTCCCATTTTCACTATCAGATAATTTGAAAGCTATTAAGAATGTACCCATAACAAAATTAATCTAATGTTTACAATACCTTCATAGAAAGATAATCCCCATGAGTAAGATTCACCTTGAATTATGCCACCTACCTTCCAATTTTCTATTTGTTCTTTCTTTCTTTTTTTCTTTTTTTTTTTCTCTGCTCCAGTCTCTGAATAGCCTTATATGTGGTTGGAATGAGAAGTGTCTCCTCAGCTCAATGAGCCAAGGTGAACTCGAGAAGTAGTCAACAGACATCCGTCCATCATAGCCTGAGCAAACTGGCACCAGGTGCAGAGCTATGCAAATTGATCCAAAAATGTCCTTCCTGTTAGCATACGATTATCTTTCCTCTAACACCTCACAGCCTTTCAAAGCTCTCAAGTATACAGTGTAGGAAGAAATCAGCTTCATGCTTTCATATTTTAGGAACAAGCTAATGAGAAAATGGAAAATCAGGAGCCAGTGCTCTGAAAAAGTCTTTTGGTCCCTGAATACTTTTTCCCTAGGTTCAATCTCTTTGGAATGCCTGACTTCTACAGGGTGCTCTGTGAGAGACTGCATGGATAGAAAGAGGTTTAGATCAATATTGCTTTAATGGAAAGTGTTCTCCTGGAAGAGACAAAGGTACATAATTAAACATAACAAACGTTTCCCAAGGACAGAGATCTCTAAATGGAACAAAATAAAGCCGCCTTCCCTTTGTGCTTTACCCTGCTGAGGACTTTATAACTTTGGGTTGCTGTAAAGAGTTTTAGAGGACATTTCTGCTAGTTATTTTTAGGAAATGAAAGGAATCCAGCTTAGAGATAAGCCTAATTCTAAAAGGAAGATGTTTAGAGGCCACTGTACGACACAATAGACACCAAAGGATGGCTGACTCGAGCAAATGGTCCTTACATAGTCTTTAAGTTTCATGTTTTTCCCAGGGTTCCTACCTCTGACATTCATTGACATTTCCTCACACAGTTAAAATAAGGGCTGTTCTCCTAACAAACGAAGTCAATGAAGATGAGGGTATAAAACAACATATTACTGTTCTGATAGCTAAACCACATCATAATTCTTACAACTCAGTTCCTTCAGATTGTAGAACCTAGACACATTGACTCCATAATTTGTGATCCTTAGTAAGATTTCTTCAGAAGCTGGCATAATGATCTGTGCATAAGAAGTGTACTAAGGGGGCGGTTGAGGTTAAGAATGCAAAGTGAAAAACTGCAAAAGGAAAAAGTAAAAGTGAGTGAAGTGGGTGAAAGCTTTATTAAAGTACAGGTTTCTGTTGTGTTAGTTAAGATTCTATAGAATAACAGAAAAATAGAATTTAAAATATATATTATATGTGCATGTATATATTACATATATATTATAAGACTATATATGTTACATATATATATATATATATATATATATATATATATGTTACAAAGGAGATTTATTATATTTGCTTACACAATATGGGCTGGATGGTTCAATGGTTCAAACATGACTGCATGCTGGAGAGGCTTGAGAACCTGGTAGACACCCCATTCATTAAACTGGCTGTTTCAGAAGTCCCAGTCTGTTGCTGTTGCTGAAGGCCCAGAAGAACGCTGGAAAGCCACTCATCTCCAGTCAACATTGGAAAGCAGAGAAATCTGGGTTCTGATGTCATTAAATCAGTTTCAACAACAGGATAGATATACTCATCAGCAAGCAGCATCACTTTCCCTCCAACAGAATTATAACCGGATGACACTGCCACTCACAAAGGTTGGCCACAGATAACGGGGATCAGAAAGCCTTAATAAGTATAGAATCTATGCACAGACAATTTAGAAATGGTTTAAAGAAAATGATTAGGCCCACGTGTTTATTACT
This sequence comes from Mus pahari, assembly GCF_900095145.1. Classification (NCBI taxonomy): domain Eukaryota; kingdom Metazoa; phylum Chordata; class Mammalia; order Rodentia; family Muridae; genus Mus; species Mus pahari. The sequence continues at coordinate 127,478,995 of NC_034593.1, read as the reverse complement.
TATCTAATTTCTGTAACAAAATATTCAACAAGAAGCAACTTAATGGATGAAGGATTTCTTTTGGCTTTCATTTCTGTGGGATGCAATCTGTTCTAGGGGAAAAACATGGCTGCCGGAGACAGCTGTGCTCACATTACATTTGTCGTCAGCAACAGAAAGAGATGAATGTTCCTACTAGGCTCAATTCTTCATTGCATTCTGTCCAAACGTTAAGGTGGACATTTCTATCTCAATTAACATAACCTAGAAAACCCCTCACAGACACACACAACAGTGTCTCCTTGATGATTCTAGATCATATCAAACTGACAGTCGATGGTAACCGATACTATTACCTGTAGGATCTTCCACAACATGTTGAGAAAATGCTAAAGCAAAGAAAAGGTGTACCAAAGACAATTGATCAGAAGGCTCCTTTAAAAAGAATCAAGAGTTCATTGAACAATGTACAATATAAAGGATTTAAAGCTCCAGTTTTTCTAATGTCTCACTCATGGCTTATGAAATGACTATGTCAATCCGATGAAGTCTGTTCTCATGGGCATTTTATTTTGAACAGCTCCTATGACTTCAGTCTCTCGAGAGGCATTTAAGTGCTAGGTAATAAAGTGTCTGTACATCAAGAATTTAGGAGGATCCTAGGCCATTTAATGGTAATAGGTGGTATTTTTCTTAAAGAGACATTCATATAAGATAAAGCAGCACTTCCTAGTTCTACAAACTATCAGAACTATGAGTAGAAAAGTACTCTTAAATGTCTTGAACAAGAGTCATTCTTGAATGTTGAAACGAAATGTGTTGTGATATGCCGGGCACTGGATTATCTATCACATACTCTCATGAATACTTGCAATAGGTAGTTATGAGCAGCAGGATGCAACAGGTAGATGGGAAAAGACTCCAGAATGAGACATCAATTTTTGTCAACTTCTGTGGACCAGTCTCTTCTTTCTCACAGAGCATCACACCTCTATCCCTCGCGATCATATTTTGCTTACTGTTTTTTTTTTTTTTTCACTTTTCCTTTGGATTTTATTTCTGGGGAGTGTGAAAGAGAGAACCATCTGTCCTACCCATCATAGTCATGAACTACATCCCTAGAGATTTTAGAGCTTGAAATCCAAAGTCAGCTGGTCCAGTTCCTGTTCAACAGATCTCAAGCAGAACATTTCTCTCTGGTTTCAGATTCTACTGGGGTGTAACAGTTCTTAAAACAAGCTATCAAATAGCACTGCTGGCTGATGGTGATAGGGCTGGCTGCCACAAAGAACAATTTCAAGTAATAATTTAAAACTTAATCCTTCTATAAATACAGTTACAACATGGAATTAAAAGCAATTTATATGCACATTATAAATGGTTAAAACAATAATAACTATATTAGCAGTCATTCACTGAAATAGCTTTGGTTGAGAATTTTAATTACTATGTGATTAAGCTGCTAATATAATTTAGTTTTTTATTTTTATTTTAATGGCTCAATAACGAAACTTGAAAATAGGTATATAAAATAATAGCCCACATGTATATCTTTGATGTATAAATATAATTCTTATTCTGTAAGCATTTCCTTTCTGTGAGTCAAAGATAACACACAGATTTGAAAAGTTGTTTTTGCCTGGAGAATTTTTATACAGAATATATGGCTGAATTTTTCTAAGAGATTATCTGAGCATCCTCAGAACCATCTTCCTGCATATTTACATACATAATCATATACACAATACATATGCATAACAGCAAAACAAAATAGTTATATGATATTACTCATAATTTATGTGAACATAAATATCCTCAATTAACTCATTTCTTAAATGAGTAATAAACTTTATTTCTACTTTCTCTCCATTACCAGATAAATATGGTTTCAGTCTCTGCAGATATCTTGATTAGATATATAGATTAGTCATAGAGCTTCCAAGATGTTAGGAAGGAGGAAGAATGGAAAGATGAAAACTTTCAATCAAGGCAAGGTCTCAGACTCTCCCAACATTGAGCTTAAACATGGGAGGCCTGTGTGGAAAATATGGCTGATGATAACTAATGACACACTGCCCTTCCCTTGGGTGTTCAGCTGGAACTGGCTAGTAGGATCTCTAGGAGGTATGTCTTAGAGAAAAATAAAATGTCCCTGTGAGTACTGTATATTGACTAGACCTGGGGTGTGATGCTCCTGCTTGTGGAACACCTGCAGTCCAGCTGTTAGAGTGTGGACATCTGATTCAAGCTGTCTGCCATCCGACCCTCAGTTTTGAGTCACATTGTCCTACCCGTGGCAAATTCCTTAATCAAGGCATGGATACAGAATATGTATTAGCTCCTTTATATACTCACACATGTTCAGATGTTTTGTCTGTACCGCAAAGAACTTATTAAATTAAGGTTCTACATCTGCCACTAATTATGCCACAGGGTTTATGCTTATTATATATATGTATGTACATATGCACATATATACATACATATTATATAATATATAATATTTATAACAAGTATCTATACTTTTTTCACAGACCCTACAAAAGTTTGAAAAGAAAAGCACCTTTGCCCTGAGCATTCCCCCATACTAAGGTTTCAATTTATTGCTGGTTGCTGTAGATTAAAGTGTTACATGTGTTTTGTATCAAGAAAGGCCTAGAAAGCTATCAGAACTTGTGATTCTATAATTTTAGGGCAGATTAAGAGAGTATGTCTGGCTTATTGCTTCTCCATTCCAAGTGCGATGCACAATAGGCACTTCATAAGTATTGTTAGGTGAATAATGACAATAACTTATCATTTACCGGAATTACCCATGAAGGCAGCAGGGCTATGATTACCCAGAGCTGAAGATCACTGTGTCACTGTGCTCTTTGAGCATCTGAGTCTTTCTCCATGAATTGTTTCTCTATTTTCTTAAGTTAAAGACAAACCAACAGCCTTAGTTTGAATATCTCCATCTGGCAAAACTGAACTCTGCTGTGAGCAGCATACAAATAGTTTCAGGAATTTGCAACTTCAGGGTTTGACCTTGGCCACTGAGATAACCTATCCTCTGACGCAGACATGGGTGCCTCCAGGAACAAGTTCTTGGGATTGTCAGATGACGTCAATAGTGATGGAGACACATGTATTCCCATTTTCTATTTCTCAGCAGTCCTTCTAAAACCCTTGATATACCAGCAGTGCTGGGACCACAGATTCCATCTCCACATCTCCTTAGCCCTCTAAGACTTACAAGTGTTACATTCTGCTTCTATTTGCAGAAAAAAATTTCTTCATTCATGAGACAAACCAGAGTGGGGAGAAAAAATAACTACATCATTAGGAGGTTATAGAATGGACTTGAGATAATCAGAGGTTTTAAGGAGGGAAAAACTTGATTTCTTTTCCCCTACAAAGTGTGATGAAAAAGAACATTTTGCTTTTCTCTTTGTATTAATGAACAAATTTCTATATTTAAGAGAAAGAATGAATGACCTAGAAATTCTGGAGTGTATCTATATTCAGAAACAGTTCCATAACCTGGTTTATCCATAAAAAAGGAAAAGGTGTTGCTATTTTTATTACTGTTTGTCTTCGAAATTCATAATTAGTGCACTGTTCCAAAATTCTTTTCCTTGTCATAACTGAAGTTAGCGGTATCTGTTATTAACTCACATGCCAGTAAAAAGAATAGAAAGAGCAAAGAGAATACAAAAGATCCAATGGAAGGATATACCTTCTTCTCAGCACCTCATGGTACCTTCTCCAAAATTGACCATATAATTGGTCACAAAACAGGTCTCAACAGATTCAAAANTANTGAAATTGTCCCATGCATTCTATCAGACCACCATGGTATAAGGCTGATCATCAATAACAACATAAATAATATAAAGCCAACATTCACTTGAAAACTGAAGAACACTCTCCTCAATGATACCTTGGTCAAGGAAGAAATAAAGAAAGAAATTAAAGACTTTTAGAAAGAAAATGAAGCCACAACATACCCAAACTTATGGGACACAATGAAAGCATTCCTGAGAGGAAAGTTCATAGCTCTGAGTGCCTCCAAAAAGAAACTAGAGAGAACATACACTGGCAGCTTGACAGCACACTTACAAGCTCTAGATCAAAAGGAAGCAAATTCACCCAAGAGGAGTAGACAGCAGGAAATAAACTCAGGCGTGAAATCAACCAAGTAGAAACAAAAAGAACTACTCAAATAATCAACCAAACCAGGAGCTGGTTC
>NC_034593.1:127472935-127474236 GCF_900095145.1 Mus pahari | reverse complement strand
AGTAGGCTTCATTCCAGGGATGCAGGAATGGTTTAATATACGGAAATCCATCAATGTAATCCACTATATAAACAAACTATAAGACAAATCCACATGATCATCTTGTTAAATGCTGAGAAAGTATTTGACAAAATCCAACACCCATTCATGATAAAAGTCTTGGAAAGATCAGGAATTAAAGACCCTTACTTAATATAATAAAAGCAATCTTCAGAAAACCAGTAGCCAACATCAAAGTAAATGGAGAGAAGTTGGAAGCAATCCCACTAAAATCAGGGACTAGACGAGGTTGCCTAATTTCTCCCTACCTATTCAATATAGTACTTGAAGTCCTAGCCAGAGCAATTCGACAACAAAAGGAAATCAAGGGGATCCAAATTGGAAAGGAAGTCAAAATATAATTATTTGCAGATGATAAGATAGTATACATAAGTGACCCTAAAAATTCCACCAGAGAACAGTCCTAAACCTGATTAAAAAGCTTCAGTGCAATAGCTGTATATAAAATTAACTCAAACAAACTGACAGCCTTTCTCTATACAAAGGATAAACAAGATGAGAAAGAAATTAGGGAAACAACACNCTTCACAATAGTCACAAATAATATAAAATACCTTGATGTGACTCTAACTAAGGAAGAGAAAGATCTGTATGATAAGAACTTCAAGTCGCTGAAGAAAGAAATCAAAGATGTCAGAAGATGGAATGATCTTCCATGTTCATGGATTGGCAGGATCAACATTGTAAAAATGGCTATCTTGCAGAAAGCAATCTACAGATTCCATGCAATCCCCATCAAAATTCCAAGTCAATTCTTCAACAAGTTAGAAAGGGCAATTTTCAAATTCTTCTGGAATAAGAAAAAAACCTAGGATGGCAAAAAGTCTTCTCAATGATAAAAGAATCTCTGGGGGAATCACTATGCATGACCTAAAACTACTACAGAGCAATTGTGATAAAAACTGCTTGGTACTGGTATAGCGACAGAGAGGTAGACCAATGGAATAGAATTGAAGACCCAGAAATGAACCCACATACCTATGGTCACTCGATCTTTGACAAGGGAGCTAAAACCATCCAGTGAAAAAAAGACAGCATTTTCAACAAATGGTGCTGGCAAACTGGCTGTTATCATTTGGAAGAATGAGAATTGATCCATACTTATCTTCTTGTACTAAGGTCAAGTCTAAGTGGATCAAGGAACTCCACACAAAACCAGAGACACTGAAACTTATAGAGGAGAAAGTGGGGAAAAGCCTTGAAGATATGGGCACAGGGGAAAAATTCCTGAATAGAACTGT
>NC_034593.1:127453914-127472924 GCF_900095145.1 Mus pahari | reverse complement strand
GATGACGCCACGGGAAAGGCAGGGCACAAGGGAATGGAAATCTACCCAGCACATGCGCAGCTGCCTTGTTTGTTTGTTAGAGCACAGGACATCAGCGCTATCTTGTAATGGCGAATGTGAGGGCGGCTCCCCACAATTGGGAAGAGAGCCCACTTGGTCTTTCAAACTTTATATGCCCCAGTACAGGGGAACACCTGGGCCAAGAAGGGGGAGTGGGTGGGTAGGGGAGCGGGGTGTGTATAGGGGACTTTGGGATAGCATTTAAATTGTAAATGAAGTAAATACCTAATACAAATTGGAAAAATAAAAAGAAAAGATCTGATGGATTAGAGCATTTTAAAGAATGCATAAATGACTCTATCCCAAGATACTTTAGCAGTAATTTGTTAAATATTTTGGTAACAAAGCACAAAGACTCAAGAAATCTAGCTTATAGGAAAAATAGGTTGATTTTCTGCATATGTCAAGTTCTCAGATATGAACAGCTAGGTGATATCAAATTTCAATAGGTGTTACAAGTGGAAATATTAGGAATGGAAGATGCTGTCTCCCTTCTCTATGGTCAAATGCTTTTTTTTTTTTATTTAATAGCTTCTACCTTTTCTGATTCTGCCCTATGATCATTCTTAAATGTTTTCTCAAGCATTTTCCTAATGTTTTTATGCACAATGCTGCAAATGCTGCACTTACTAATCAAGTGCTAATTAGACTATGTTTTCCTTAGATTATTTTCTAATTGTAGCTCAGAAGTCTCACTGTAACTATTTCTTTTGCATCTATTGCTTCAAGGTTCTTTGACAGAGATCTAATGGATCATACTCAGGATAAGAGGGAATATCACACAGATAAAGATTTCCTTGTTGTTCCATGGACAGGTCTTACTGAAGTCAATGAATCACCTGTGGTTAGAGTGAGGAAAACATGATGTATCTATGGGGTAGAACAGCTGGAACAAAAGCTTGTCTAGCCAGCTGTGAAGAATGAATTCAGTGGGGGTACTATGGTAATTGGATAGTGGGAATAGATGCTGGGATGGCGTGTGTGTGTGTGTGTGTGTGTGTGTGTGTGTGTGTGTGTGTGTGTGTGGTGGGGAACAAGCAAGAAAGGATTAGAAAGAAGGAACAGTTCAATCAACTTAGGAATTTTAACTCTGGCTACTAATATTTCTTCTGGATTACTTTATCTTTTTCTAAAATGGCAAGTCGTAGATACACTGATACAAATAAATAAAACAAGATAATTCCAGACTTTGCACTTGAATGTATAAAGCATGATACGATTTTCTTTTTACATACCATCAAATTTGCCTTTTAAATTCTACTCTACTAAAATGAGTTTACATTTCTGTGCTCAGAGATTAATAAGCATCTGCAGAGTTGTATAACATACTTGTCTTCTAGGCAGTTAAAGCAGACATTCTCAGACAAGTGTCAACCCAAATTCACTGCCTCTAAAATTATATAAGCACTGAAAAAAGATACAAGAAACATTCACACTTATGATTTCATATTTTGATTTTTTTTATCTGTCTTTTGAAATATCCTTACCTTTCCTGACCCTTTGGTATTTTGATTGAAGAAAATTTATCCCTTGCTGCTCTGCACATCTAATGTGACCAGGACCCATTGATTGCTTTCACTTGACAAATGACAAAAATGTTCGTTATCCTTTCAGCCTGTGTGTGAAGCCCAGATGCATTATGTCACTGTTCAAAACTGCATATGAAATCAATAAACTTGAGGGAAATGGCTATAAAATCACAATTCTTTAAGTCAAGGGAAAGTAAATTGCTTGTGTTGCCCAGATAGTTTGGGATTTGTTGCCTGTTTCCGTGAGAGAAATTTCCTATCCACTAAGTTCAGGCTCAGGAATTACAGTTAGTCAAGATAAACCTAACGTCAGATGCATTAATCTTTATAGATGTTCCTTTCCATTACTTCTTGCTTTATTTATGGAAATCATTTTCCTAGAGTGGTACCATAAGTTGTACAACTTGTTTTCATGAGAAAATGGAGTTAAAAAATAGATCAAAATGAAACTAGTGATGAAATACTATTTGAAAAGTACCCTGAAGAAATTACTACTTATTGGTCATGATAAATGTTTCCCAGGTTTTCTTAGAGTATAGAATTTGTTTGTATTTATAAATCATTATGTAATGGTTCAATAATTTTCTGAAATATAATACTTTGGGCCATTATTTCCTTTGTTTCAAGTTCAGATTCATCTAATGGATGGGACCTTGTATCATTTGTTCAACTTAGAGTAAGTCTTAAGGAATTAACAATACAGTGTGGTGGGCATGACTGGGACTTGTTCAAATGGTACTTTATCCCAACATTTTCCAGGGAGAAACAGAAAAATTTTATTGAAGCTGTCATTATAAAATTGCTATGCATGCAAATGGGAAATTATTCTATTAAAATGTCAAATGGGAAAGCTCACAACTCAATAATGCTTTAATCAATGTCATTGTAGAGTCTTTTGCACATCTCCAGCTACTATAAATATCTTCCTACTGAGATGTCCATCACTCCCACCACCTGCATATCTGATTCTACAGATAGAATTTTAATTAAAACTCACTGAATAACACTGATGAGTGAAGAAGCTGTTCTGCATGGCCTAGACCTCAGATCATAAACATTTTTGTCAGAAGGCAGATCAATGCTCCTGAAGCTCTATCTTGTTTTTGAGATTAAAGCTAATATTTAAAATTTTAATTTTATTTTTAAATAGCTATTAGGCTTATCTCAATTTATTTACCTATATTTGAACATGAAGCCAATTAAAAAATATTTGTCGCTATAGTTCAAGAGATACTTAATTCCAGACATGTTATTATTCAATAACAAGAAAGCAATAATAATCAAGATTCCATACTCAGATTATTTCAATAAAAATAATAATTTTATTTTATTGGGTGCTCACTAAATTCTGAACTTACTATTAAATCCTCTTTTTGTGTACTGTTCATAATAGATCTATCAGTATGTATATATACATCCACTATGCACTTAAAGAATAAAAGAACAAAAATATTACAATCGTCAATAAATTCACAATTTCAAAAAAAATTTATTTAGCACTGTGTTTGCTACTTTGTTTTCTATAGTGGAGAAAGACAAGTAACATCAAGAATTTTAAAGTCAGAAGTTATGCAACATCAATTATAGTGTTTGTAATTTAAAGAAAACTTTTGTTCAAGGCCAGCCTGGTTTACAGAGTGAGTTCCAGGACAGCCAGGGCTATACAGAGAAACCCTGTCTCAAAAAACAAACCAAATAAATAAATAAATAAATGAATGAATAAACAAATAAATAAATAAATAAATAGAAAACTCTCAAGATCAGCTCAGATTAAAAGAGAATTAGAAAAAGACTTGACCTCATGTTAGAAAAAAACCTAGCCACATTGCAAAGAAGCAAGTACGTGGATAGTAGGATTGCCCATCACAATCCTTGCAATTATCCCATGTGGTAACTTAATCAGGTACCATCAGTATTTCCACTCATAGATGAATAGAACTTGTAACTTAATAATAATATCTCATTTAAATATAAAAAATTATTGAGCTAAAGTTGAATATGGAAAGCATATTGAAGTTCCTCTTCCCACATTCTCCACAGAGTTAGAACTAAAATCAATCCCCCAGGTTACTGCTTTCACTGAACAGTTAGGAACTTATATACCAGCCTTTATGTATTTTAGATAAATGCAAAGAGTTCCATCTAAAGGATTTAAATTAAGCAGTAGTATGTGTATAAGTTAAGTGATAGTAATTTATGGTATTCCTTGGTTCCTTAAAGATCCTAATGAAGATTTGAAATAATTTGATGATGAAAGTGATGTTTGTAAATGGTAACCTAGGATCTGAATCTACTTAAAAAGAATTAGGTATCATACTTGCACGTACTTATGATTTAATGATGTCCAACAGTTGCTGTGTTTGTGCCCCAAGAAAACAGCAGCTCTTGCTTGCTAGGTTGTTTCGTCTTTTCTAATATTAGGATATAAGTTGAAGGAGCCAGAGGCTAAAGTCGAAAATGTTTTAACAATATCTGCTTATCTTGTAAAGCTTGTCATGCATTTGGTGGTCTTTTGCTTTTACTCAAGTTTTAACTGCAAAGACAAGATGTGCATGTGCCATATATGGAAGGATATATTTTCTTCATAGATAAAATATTATTGACGATACTCTCATGTGCCTGAAGATAAGGTCAGAGAGCATTAAAATATGTATTTCTATGACCGTTATATTTAAAAGGTGGCAAACCAAATGTATATATAAATAATTTGGTTGCAGAGAAATTATATAAACTGGAAATATCAACTGTAAATATTATTGTACTTACTACAGCATTCTGACAAGAATATATACCAAATCCTTGACATCAAATACTTTTATGGAGATTTCTGTTATAGATTTGATGCAGAATAGAATATTTCTATGAATGCTCTTGCTACGCGAGAAATAGAATTCACTGTGTACTTTGATTGGCAAGTTTATAGCTATTTTTCCTAGACAAGGAAATTATGGGAAAGTCTATAGCATAATTATAATGTTACATAAACAGAGCTCCTCAACTGATACAGTTGGAATCTGATGGTTTTCCCAAGGGCTATGCAGTGAAGACATGGTCCTAGCCAATGTCAGGGTGGAGAAGCAGGCTTCATGGAAGGAATTCAGGTCACGAATCCATGCTTTCATGCTGGAAACACATCCCTCTTTTTCTTTTTATTTAATTTCCCTGATGCCATGAGATGACACACTTGCATTACCACATGTTCCTGCCACAAGGTCCTACCTCACCATATCCAAATACTAGAAGGCTGTCTGTAGGCTGAACCTTCAAAAGTGTGAGTCAAAGTCAAAAGTTCTCCTTAAGTAGATTGCATAGGACCAGAAATCTGATCAAGAGCAACTTCTATTCATCTTGATGCTACCCTCTAGACCCGCAGAGAGAAATCTAAGAAGAAAAAGATTCCACATTGGAACTTCCTAGTGACTCTTTCTTGTGATTATCTTCAGGAGACTCAAAATGGTTTCTTGGGAAATTTGATATCCAATTTAAAAGTTGGATATCAAATTGATATCTTTCAATGCACCTAATGCAATAGACTACGTAAAATGTTTTGTTTTCCACAAATAATCCAAATGATTACCTACACAATCTAGTTACACTAGATTGTAGGTTTAAATATACTACTATGTTCAATTATCTATTTCAATTTATGTGGAAAACAGAAAGTTGGTTATAGTCTCTTGAACTCTATATTTTAGAAGTAATAAAGGAGGAAGTTCAACTAACTAAAGTTTAGAAACTCATTGCTAATTTTTTTCTTTTTTCCTGGTATTTGATTATGTTTAACACATAAAAGAGTAATGTAAAATTTATCTTGTATAGACTCATTATATGAATATTGTTCATTTTATCTCTAAGAAGAAAATACTTTAGAGAAGAACAGGAAATTTTTCCACCCAAATGAGAAAATATCCCAGATGTGCATCTGTCTCATGAACAAAATCTTGGAAATCTGAGTCCAGACCTGATTCTAATCCAAACATTAACATTAGAAGGATCATTTAGTACTAACTTGAGCATGACAATAACTTTAAAAAGAGATAATTTTCCCTTGTCCAATTTCTTTTGCTGTGGTTTGTGTTTTTCGTATAACTGAATGTGAACTTCCTTTTACTTGTGAAATCTCTGGATTTTTTCTTCTTGTTTACTAAGAGAGAGGGGGGAGAGAGAGAGAGAGAGAGAGAGAGAGAGAGAGAGAGAGAGAGAGAGAGAGAGAGAGAGAGAGAGAGAGAGAGAGAGAGAGAGAGAAGTGTGCCTGACAAGGGAATCTGCTGAAGATAAATGTCAATGTTGTAGACCAGGAATAAAGTAAGAGCCTGGAATTCAATTACAGAACAATGCAGGGGACATGTATAAACATGTGGGTTTGTATTAGGAATACGTCAGTTTCTAAAGTTCTTTCTTTCTGAGAAAGTATTGCTTGTCTAGGAAATTTCAAAAGCAAGCATCAAACAATAGAAGCTAAGTATGTATGTATGTATGTATGTATGTATGTATGTATGTATGTATACAAAGCCTTATGTGGATTATAGGTTTTCTTTAGGTAGATCATAAGTAGTAAGATTCCTTGTGAAATTTTCAGGCATCCTTATTATTTCCCTTCCCTTCTTCTTCTGTTTATATCTCCTTCTCCCCATTTTGCCAATTTCTCCAGTAAAATTGCTTGGACCCTGCTGTTCCTCTCTCAGGTGCTCCTGTATTTGGTTCCTTTCACATCCCTGTGCTCTGCAGTTTGTCTAGGCTGTATACTCACATCTGAAGAAATGGAGGTAGGAGCTTCAGATGAGGGAGAATGTGACTTTTGACTTTCTGGGTCTAGATTACTTTTCTTATTTGATCTTTGCAAGTTCCACACATTTACCTGAAATTTTATTTTCAGCTACATGGAAAGTATGTACCACATTTTCATTATTCACTCTACAGTTGAACCACATTTTTTTTTGTTTTTTTTTGTTTTTTTTTTTCTGTTTCCTAGCTAATGTGAATAGAGAAACAAATGAGATTCTAACCTTACATAAAGAACTGCAGCCAACTAAGTTACACTGAGAGTGAAACAGAGTCTTCCCCAGGGAAGACCACACCAAATGGTTATCCAGTACTAAATGTTTTGTGCTGAGAAAACATATACAGGTAACATTATACAGACTTACAGACTTAACCTATAGCCATTATGCAGACAGTGTGTGTGTCTGTGTCTGTGTGTAGACAGACACAAACATGTATGTAGCATCAATTAATGAAAACGGAGAACAGAAGCCATATATTTGAAACCAATAAAGGAGGGGTATATAAAAAGTTCATAGTGAGGAAAAGAAACAGAGAAATAATGCAAAAATAAAACTATGAAAATTAATAAAGTAAATATATGTTAACAGTGTCAAATTGAATGAGAAATTGCATATTATTTTTCCTCTTAGATATTAAGCACAAAGCATTATGTGAGAAACTCTTCAAGTAGTTACAAACAAGGGACTGACTTTAACCCTATACAAAATCTAACATGCTTGATATTTAAGGGAGGCTCTTATAATAAAATTTTATAGATTCAGATCGTTCAGAAGCAAATTTTTAAAGTTGTCTATGATGTTAAAGTATAAAAGTATTAAGTGAATTTGACACCTGTGCAGAGAGAGAACGTAAGGGAATAATTTTTTTAAATTATAAATAAGAGTGATCCATGTGCTAATTCGAGTTTAAATAAAGGAATATTTGTGGTGAAAATACCCAGTTTAAATAGTAACTACAAATTATCCTAGATGGATCCTCAGGATATAATAAATGTATAATGAAATTTAAACAGTATATTTGATGTGTATGGTTTATTTTCCCTAAAATATGAATTGCTTTCCCTTAGAAAGTTCAAAGGCTCTAACCATTGTACTCCATTGTCTTCCCTCTAAGCTATCCAGTTTATACAGTTAACGCCAATGATACCCTGCTCCACACCATTTGCCATGTTCTTCCTCACCTCAGTTTGCTCTTCTGTTGACTTTCAGTCTGTTCACTTGATTCCAATCTCATCTTTGGAAAACAAAACAGTCAATATACACACCAAGAATTCTTATATCCCCTCCAGGGATCTGTGCACAGGATGCTGATATTCACTAAACCATCACAGGAGAAGTCCTGGCCTCTTTTAATCCAATCTAGCCTAACTCCCATGATATTGTTATGACTGTATGCACAGAGACAGGCTGTCACTGCCCATTTATTATGTGTTATTTATGGATGTAAATTTTTGGGCAGAGTGTCACATTATTGAATAGAAAAAACAATGAAAAAGACAGTTAATGAATGAAAAGCTCAGAGGACACTTGGCGCATAATCCATGCATTATTTTTATTTACATTTTCACTTTATATGATTTTCTGTGTATGATTACTTTTCCTGCATGCATACCTGTGAGCCACTTTCATGTCTAGTGCCTATGGAGGCAAGAAGAAGTAGGTCATCAGATCCCCCTGGAAATAAAGCTATAAATCCATCAAGTGCATGTGGGGCGTCAAGCCCAGATTCTCTAGACAACAACCAGTGCATGCTTGTAACTGCTGATCCACTCTCAGTAAATGTTCCATTAATGTAACTAAGATAAGATGAATACCTTAAAATATTCATATCTATTGTAGTTTATGTCTTTGCACTTGTGGCCTCAACATCACTGGTACTGACTTTTAAATGGACTTGTTTGATATTTTCTTCCATATTTTAAACATATTGTAATTTATCTTTCCTATATTTTATTATTGTAGCATCTAAATTGAACTTATATAATGGAAAACTAAAATTTAGACCTCATCCCCACAACTACTCCTTTATTGGACTCTGATGCTTCTAGTATCTCCATTATTCTAATGCAAGTGCACCAATTTTGCATTGGTTATATATTTAGGGTTTTAGAACCACCCAGTGCTATTCACAGTTGAGCCACATGAAAAGCAGGAATAATTACCATTGATCCCTCTTTATCTTCTTTGAAGGTAATTATCACTTCTATTCATATTTGGAATTCTATATATAACACTGTATCTTTCTATTCTGCTCTGATTCTGCCATTATCTATTACTGTACTAAGTACATACAATATATAATACTTGTTTGCTTAATTTTACTTATTTCTTGGAATTTCATGTTTGTATACAGTTAAGTAAAATACATGTGACTGATTTTTTTCCTTGAACTCCCGAAAACCACCCAAAACTTTAGCCTAGCTGGGGGAAGATAACCACCAGGGTGCATCCCTCACCAAGAACTCTTGCCAATTAGAAGATACTTCTGAAGCGAGACTCATTCCTTTTTAAAGATGCAAGCACTGACAGAATCTCCATGCTGCATGGACAGCTAACTCCACCAGGTCCACATGAGCAGAACTCTCATTTTCTTGCAAGTTACTTCCAGAACCTGAGTCAAAAAAAAAAAAAAAAAAAAGTCCTCTATTGTCCTAATATTTTCTTTTGTCTCTAGTCTGTATAGAAATGGAAATCTGTGGCTTCCATTTTATTTTCTTGGTTTTGAGATGCCCTGCTAAGGGTTTCCTAAAGTAAGTGCATGGAGGTTAACTTTTTAAATATAATCTGTACTAAAATATCAACATGTCATATTTTATTTGAATGATAAACTAATTTAGATTCTAATTCAAAAATTTCAAAAAGAAATTTCAAAAAGGATTTTTTACTGTAAAATTCCTCTGTGGGTGCTACTAAAGTGTCGCATTGCCTTTCCACGTTTCAGATCTTGGTAACTGCCCCTATGTTTCCTCCCCGCTCCCTCCTAGTCCTGATGCCTCAAGGGTTCTGAAATTTCATAAAGATAGTTCTACAGGGATCTAATCTCAACCGCTACAACAGTATTAGAATAAAACTACCAAAAATAAGCAAATATGAAACCATAATGTTATAAACAACAGTATGGTAGTGAGTCATGATTCTCAAATGCGGCGGTAGCAGGAGTATTGTAGTAAATTCTCCGTTTTTATCCTGGTGTTGTAGGATTTTCTCTCCTCTGATGGTTTCCTCATCCTGTTTTATAGTCTTTATAATTAATGTCCTGATATCTAAGAGATCTCCCCATCTTCCTTTATCCACAAATGCTTTTTCCTTTCTGTTTGTCGTAATTTCAGTTTTCAGGAAACGTTTGTGGTCTATGGCAGTTATATTTCTTTGGTTATTCCAGTGTACCATGAGAAAGCGAATGAGCTTTCTCAGCCAAGGACATCATTATTAGCTTTTTCTTAGAACTTTATTTTGAAATAATTTTAAATATAAGCAAATCTACAAAAAAAAAAAAAACACCCAGAATTTTCCCAGACATCTAATAATTTTTCATTTATTAATCATTTTATTTATTTACATTTCAAATGTTTTCCTCCTTCCTGATCTCCCATCCTCAAGCCCCTTACCCAATTCCCCTACCCTTCTCTTCTAAGAATGTGCTACCCACCCACTCACCTACTCCCACCTCACCCCTCTGGCATCACCCCTTCTCCAGGGCATCAAGCCTCCACAGGACCAAGTACATCTCTTCCTATTAAGGCCAGAGAAGGTAGTCCTCTGCTGCATATGTGTCCGGGGCCAAGGAACAGCCCATGTGTGTCCTTTGGTTGGTAGCTTGGTCCCTGGAAGCTCTGAAGGGGTCTGGTTGGTTGATACTGTTGTTCTTCCTATGGGGTTGCAATCCCCTTCAGCTCCTTCAGTCCTTCCCCTAGCTCTCCCATAGGAGTCTCTGGGCTCAGTCCAATCGTTGGCTATATCTGCATCTATCTCAGGTGCTGGCAGGGCCTCTCAGAGGACAGCCATGCCAGGCTCTTGTCTGCGAGCCCCTTCTTGGCATCAGTGGTAGTGTCAGGCTTTAATATCTGCATATAGGATGGATCCCAAGGTAGGGCACTCTCTGGATCGCTTCTTTCAGTTTCTGCTCCAATTTTTGCCACTGCATTTCCTTTATACTGGAACAATTCTGGGTAAAGAATTTTGAGATGGGTGGGTAGCCTCATTCTTTAACTGAGGGCCATGCCTATCTATTGGAAGTAGTCTCTTTAGGCGCTATCTACCCTTTATTCAGCATTTCAGCTAATGTCATCCCCATTGGGTCCTGGGAGCTTTTCAGATCCCTGGTGTCTGGGATTTTCCCTGCCCCATTCCCTGCCCCACACTGCTGCATATGTCTGCTCATTTTTCTGAGCCTCTCTTTGGGCTTCTCTCCTGTCTCTCCCCATACCTGATCCTGCCCCCTTTTTTCCCTCCCCCTCCCCCACCCAATTCCCTACCTACCTCTGCTTCTCATGATTATTTTGTTCCCCCTTCGAATTGGGACTGAAGCACCCCCACTCAGGTCTTTCTTCTTCTTAAGCTTCATATGCTCTGTCACTTGTATCATGGGTATTCTGAACTTTTTGGCTAATAGCCATTTATCAGTGAGTAAGTACAATGTATGTTCTTTTGGGTCTGGTTTATCTCACTCAGGAATCTTGTTCTATTCATTTGCCTACAAAGTTCATAACGTCCAAGTTTTTAATAGCTGAGCAATATTCCACCATGTAAATTTACCACGTTTTCTGTATCTATTTTTTCCATTGAGGGACATCTGGGTTGTTTCCAGCTTCTGACTATTAAAAATAAGTTTGCTATGAGCATAATGGAACATATGTCCTTGTGATATGGTGGGGCATCTTTAAGGTATATTTCCAAGAATAGTACAGCTTAATCTACAGGTAGAACTATTTCCAATTTTCTGGGTAACTGCCAGATTGTGTTCCAGAGTGGTTGTACCAGTCTGCAACCTCACCAAAAATGGAGGAGTGTTCCTCTTTCTCCACATCCTCTTCAGCATCTGCTGACACCTGCGGTTGTTATTTTATCTTAGCTATTCTGCTTGGTATAAAGTGGAATTTCAGGGTCATTTTAATTTGCATTTCCCAGATAACTAAAGATGCTTAACATTTCTTTAGATGCTTCTCACTCATTCGAGATTTCTCAGTTGAAAATTATCTGTTTAGCTCTGTTCCCTATTTTTTAATTGGAGTAGTTGGTTTTCTGAAGTCTAACTTCTTGAATTCTTTGTATATTTTGGATATGAAACTTCTATTGGATGTAGGATTAGTGAAGATCTTTTCCCAATCTGTAGGTTGCCATTTTCTCCTATTGACAGTGTCCTTTGCCTTACAGAAGATTTTAAGTCCTTAATGCTGATATGTGGCCTAGCAAAAGCATAGTTATTTAAAGCAAGAAAATAACATATACAAATACAACGTATAATTTCCAAAGGCATTCAGCTATCTCTTCCCTCATCTCTAGTGACCTCTCTTCTAGCATCAGCCATTTCATTTAATCTTGTCTCTTTGGTCTCCTGCAGTCAGCAGCAATCCCTCAGTCTTGACTGCTCTCTCATGACCTTATTCTTAAAGGGCATTGATCATTCGTTTCATAACATATTATTCATCTTGGTCCATGTGATGCTTCTCCATGATCAAATTGAGGTTGTAGATTTCAGAAAAGACTAAGAAGGCAATGTGCTCTTCTGAGTATATCATATCATGGATAGCTGACATGATATGTCTTATTACTGGAGCTATTTACTTTGATCATTTGAATAAAATGGCTTCTGTCTGTCTTAGGAATGACACCCAAATGAACTTTAAACTTTGATGTTCAAATTATATTTTAGAAATAATGTTTTAAGACTGAAAATACCTTGTTTTTTCATGTTTATTTGTCCCTTATTTGAACTTTTTTTAATATCTGCTTGTAATAACTACTAGTTTTGTGTCTAGTTATGGCTTCTACTAGTCCTGTGCTTTTACACCTATTAGCTGAAATTATTCTATAAGTATGAGATGTAAGTAGATACTCACTTATTTAATCACTTAAATAAATAGAATAAACCCAGGAATATGTATTTCATTCTTTGTTTTCCAATCATGATCATTTTCAGTTTGGTTTGATAATCTTTAAGCACCTACATAATCAAAGCAAGCTATTTTAAGTTCCTCTTGAGTTTCCAGAGACCCTACCATGAACTAGGCCACGTTTCCAGGGTGCTTTCATTGTTATGTTTGGTCAACATGCAAAAAAATTCAAGGTCTTCAGTGAGCTCACTGCTAACTTATTGCATTTTTCTAGGATCTCAGACCCAGACATATACATGTAAGTGTATAGGTGTATATGCTCCAATATATGTAATGTGTGTACATTATATTGATAGCCTCAATACATTCTGTCATGAAGGGTTCATCTAGCCTTTATATATATATATATATATATATATATATATATATATATATATATATATATATATTACAACTTATTTATTTTCAGCATCCCTGCTATACATGTCTCAGAATTTTAATCCACACACTTATACACTTGTGAGTAATAAATTTGCTCACTAGAGTACAGTATTGTGCAAGTGTTATACTTGTTGGTAGGCTTCTTATTAGCCTTATAAAATCTGGCCAAAACTGCTGTGTTCCAAGTAAATTCCTATATTAGTTTCCCATGAGAATCATAATGAAGGGCCAGAGACTGAGTCAGTAAAACAATAGACTATTTTTCTTGTATAACTTTCTTTAAGTTATAACCTTTTGAAAATATCAAATCTTTATACAATTAAACAAAATCCAAGACTTCTAGTTTATAAAATTACATATACTAACTCATTAAGTTCATCTAAAGGAATTTACTTTTAAATGTAATTCATGTAATTACAGCTTTCTTGCCTTTTATTAAACTAGATAAATTCCACATTAAATAAAACTGGAAATATAATTACACGTTACTGTTTACCCTAGATTTTTTTTCAGCCTTTGCTTTTATTTTGTGCTTTTATTCAGAACTGAACATTTAGCACTGGAGAACCATTTGGTGTGCTCCTCCCTGGGGAAAAGCACTCTCTTACACAACCAGCTTCCCTTAGTTGAGTGGACTTCTTTGTGTGATGTGAAGTCCTGCTGGATTTTTCTACATCCACTCTGGCATGTCTACCAGTGCCATCACACTTGAGCAGTCATATTGGTAAGATGTTTTATGGGTGTAACTTCTGATAGGACTGGGAGACATAATCTCCCTAGAAGCTCCCTGATCCTCCAGTTCTTAATACTGTTCACCCCCATTTTCTGGGATGCGCCCCAAGCCTGAGAAATATTATGTTGGGACTGGCCTCCACAACTCTATATTTTGATTCGGTGTGGTTTTCTGTAGTTTCTGGCTGATGCAAAGAGAGTTTCCATGATGACTGGTGAAGACTATACTTACCTGCATGTATAAGCATAATTGGCCCACAATACTGAAGTAATGGGGTCTGCAGTTCATGTGTCTTCGGGGTCATGTGCTCTCTGATAGTTGTCCAGGGGAAACTTTTTGTTTCTCCTAGTTCCTACTGTCTATCCCTGTGTACCTTCACATTGTCTTTGCTCCAAATGTCCTATTTTTTATGTGAACACCAGTCACTGACTGGGAAAACACTCCTGGCTGCACTCTAAAATGATTACAACTTTAAAGAGCTAATTTCC
Source organism: Mus pahari (assembly GCF_900095145.1). Classification (NCBI taxonomy): domain Eukaryota; kingdom Metazoa; phylum Chordata; class Mammalia; order Rodentia; family Muridae; genus Mus; species Mus pahari. The sequence continues at coordinate 127,458,836 of NC_034593.1, read as the reverse complement.
ATATAAGTTCATATTGACAGACACTGGAGCTTAAAACATTAACACACCTTTTGAGGAAACACAATTGAATCCCTTCAGCATGCTCCAGTGACTCATGCTTAATGAATTCAGATTCATGCATTACACTTCATGGGGCGAGGTACTGTTGCACAGGCATCCTGTTGGGTTTTTAAATTTACAGTAATAAGGAGCGTTATCCTAATAGTGTGTAGTGCTACAGATTTTCATAAATGAAATGCTGTGTATTTATGACAACCATTAAAATAAATCCCACCATCCTTAAAATCCTTCCCCAAGTCCTGTAGCTTCTCACTCAACTACCATCGTTTTTTGAAGTTTAGTTTTTCTTATATTTACTCTTTTATCCAAGGTTTTATTTATGTTTTAATTTTCTGCTTTGTTAGCCTTCATCGTTGGTTTGAAAGGGTTTCCCAAAGTGTGGTCAATATTTATTGACTGGTCATATTTAAGAGTCAGACAGCCAACATTGATAAGAATCTCTGTGTATGAAGCGTGTTGACTTTGAACTTAGGCCATTCACTTGGGAGAGCAGCTGATGTTCCTGAGCTCATCTCCTTTACTAACTTCATGCCCATGGATAGTGGCACTATTAGGAAGTGTGCCCTTTGTGGAGTCATTGACCTTGTTGGAGGATGTACATCACAGTAGGGGGTGAACTTTGAATCTCAGGCTAGTACAGAAGAGACACTCCTCCTGGTGGACAGTCGAAGGTTTTCCTCTCCTGGCTGCCTTCAGATGCAGGTAAGGGACTCTCAGCTTCTTCTCCAGCACCATGTCTGCTGGCCTGTTGTCATGCTTCTGGCCATTGTGATAATGGGGTGAACATTTGAAACTGTAAGCCAACCTCAATTAAATGTTTTCCTTTATCAGAGAGTAGCTTTGGTCAGGCTGGCTCTTCACAGCAATGGCAATCCTAATTAAGACACTTAGGGATACTCTCAAATTTTGTTTGACCTCTTTGAGCTAATGTCAAAACTATAAGAAGACAAACAAATGATATCTCCCATCATTCTTGTGGAGTTTGATAGATCAAGAAAGCAGTGCATGACTTCAACCTACCATGTTCAACTCAAAGTCTCTCTATCTTTAATAAGCTAATATTGCCTTCACAAAGTTCTCTTATTATAGACAGCAAGTTAATAGTGAAAAGAGTTCAGACTATAAACCAGTGGTATATATGGACTTGAAATCTGACTTCATGATTCCAGCTGCAATATAAAATGACAGAAGGCAATTTCAGAAGTTATTAGAAAAATCGTGTAAGATTAATTGAGTTCCATGATAGTTTATAAAGTGCATACTAGGAAAATAAACATGTTTTAGGAATATCTCTTAGGTAACATCTGAAGAATGTGTGGTTTAATGGAATTTAAGAGTTCATTGTGTTTCCATCACTACTGCTTTAGGAAACTTAGTGGATAGAATTCAATTTCTTCTTAGCCAAAGCAGAATGAAGTCTCTTTAGGAACATGTATGGGCTTAGCTCGAGCATATATTGATTCTGGAGTGATTACTGGGTAAGTATGTGAGAGACTTTAGTTTTCAAAAGGCACATCAACCTCAAGCCATGAAAGGAGAGTGTGTCAATCAGAGTAAGTGTGCTGGGAGGGGAGGGGAGGAGAGTGTCTGAGCCTACCATCATTCTAAGTTCCTTCTCTTCATGTCCACTAAGCTAACTTAGAAACAGGCTATAAAAAGCAACTGAGTTCTTCATAAGAATACTAAGATGGTAACCATCTTTTTCTGTGTAAATATTAAGGAGTAATTCTCAAATTCCTTTCTCCAGTGAGAAGAAAGCGAAATAGAAATATCACCCACTTTCAGAAATTTAAATCTGCTTTCATACTGCCAATGTCTTATAAGCTGTTTTCCTTTTTCAAGAAATGGACAGAAAATTTCAAGAAAAATAAGCATATCAAACACATCATTATCACACCTATGTTAAGTAACGTTAATATTTTTACTGTCTTTCTTTTGCATGTTTGTTTTTCTTAAATTTTATTACAAAATGAGGATTTTTCTCAGAATTGTCGTGAAATCACACATGGTTTTTTACTTTTTGTGGGGAAAAAAAAATCTATAAGGAAGCTGGTAGCAGTCTGATTTTAATTAAGAGAGGGGTTTTGGAGTGAAGGTCTAGAGTTCCATAATTTGTCTCCTTGAAATCTGAGACAACCAGTTAACATTTACATTTTTACAACATTTCCCCATGGACAGTGTTGATAGTATCATGCGTTTTCACTTTAAAAGTAGAGAAGATTCTTTTGTGTCTGCACTGCTTGTAGCACAAGCACTGGAAATCAGCAAATACACTGACTTAAGATTACAGTAATAAATAAAGCTAGGGACTGCAGCTGCTTTTAACCAACATTCTTAGAAGGCTTTATAAGCTCTGCTGCTGATCCTTGCATACATTTGAGAGTCCATTGCTCACCTTGTGAGAGACACATTAACTCTTTCAAGTCCCAAGGGCACCATTTAGTAAATGACTTCTTTAGTGGTCTAAATGCACCTTAGTTCCCTGAAAGAGCCACATTAATCTTCAGAATATCCCTAGAGGAAACAGATCGGAAAATAGAATTTTCTTGTCCTTCTCAGGTCCAAGCCTTATAAACCTCATGCCACTGAACAACACTACGAAATTCTCACTACTTTTTATTTCTCAATGTTCCTGAGTACCTTCCAGATTTGAAGGATGTATAAGAAAAAAAATATGAACAGAAATTATTTTTCTTCCTATGGGGTTGCAATTTCTTTTAGTTCTTTCCAGGGGCTAAACCACCAACCAAAGAGTACACGTGGAAGGACCCATGGCTCTAACTGCGGATATAGGACAGGATTACCTTATCAGCCATCAGTGGGAGGGGAGGCCCTTGGTCCTGTGGAGGCTTGATTTCCCGGCATAGGGGAATGCTAGAGCAGTGAGGTGGGAGTGGGTGGGTAGGTGGAGGAGCACCCTCATAGAGGCAAAGGAGAGAGAGGATGGGATGAGGGGGTTCTCAACATGTTGGACTATGCCCACCCATACTGGGAGAGAACTTCTCGATACATCATTTGCATTTAGATGCTAATATAACTTCACACATACCACAGTCAGAAGTGGTTTTTAACCTGGACCATCTGGAGCCTGCTCAAGCTGATAAATAATATTAGCTATCACAACCTGCAAAGGATTTTAATTACTCATAGGCTTCGAATGAGCAGAGGCAAGATGTGCTTGCTGGAGAACTGGACTGAATGTTCTGTAGTCTGCTGTGGATTTCTCTTCTGCTGCTTCCCAAGTCTCTACAGATAGCCCCAGAAGGTCAACTGATCAAAAGTAACTGGTTCCTAATATCAAAGGAGCAAAAAGGCCACTTAAATTGGGAGAAGGTAGCAATAGGAATCTCCACTCTAATACTTTGGAAATATGGACTTGATGAGGGAAAAAAAATTATAAAATTTCCCTAAACTTTAATGCAATTTGCTTTCAAGTTTCTATTTCTATGCAGATTACCTATTGTGTATTTGTGTACTGTGAATAAGTAATTAATTGACTAGATAAGTCATCATAATGAAAAACTGAAAGTAAGTATAGTTTAAGTTTTATAAAATTTGAGGAAAGGAGACAGCTTAAAACTGTGGCATGAAAATAGTAAAGTTGGAAGCATTAATAACTTAGGATATTTTGATAGTTCACAGCTGGAAATGCTATATGCAGATGACATGTTATGCTAAAAACGTGTATACTTCTCACAATCAGAACAATGAACATTGTTATCAGTACCATAGTTTTGATCTTGCACAGGGACATCACCTGAGTATATGCATCGTGGTGATGCTGTGCTGGGAAGAGGATGCTCAGAGCAGACAGCACAGCCTCGTAATCTCTTTAAGTACAAGGGGATGGGGAAAATGTTCATATTATATATCATTTTCCTCATTCACAAAATAGAGATGGTATGCCCAGAGCGGTGCAAAGAAATGAAGAGGTGTCTCAGATGGGCACCAAATGGAACACATCACAATGGGATGCCAAGCAAAACAAGACAATGGGCTGAAATACACTTAATGCTACTGTCAGACCAGGGCCGGCTCCTTGGTAACTCTTCTCATCTCTTCCTCCGACAAAACCTGCTGGACCTTACTACAGTTCTAGGCACATAGACTGAGCTCAATAAATATTTGAGAACCTCATAAAGATTGTCATGATGAGCACTAGTTCGAGAGTTAAAAATAGCCTGTGGTCCCCGAATTGCCTCAGTCACTGTGCTGTTTATCCTTAATCAGGCATGCACAGTGTTTGACTTATTCAGAATTTCCATTCTGACGATCTCTCAAGTCAGGCTTCTTAAAGGATTTATAACAGTCCCTCCATCAGCATCTCCCTGATTATTTCATAAATAAAATGGAAGCCACACCCAGCGTATGTGGCCACATCCTTCCTAGGGATTAATCCAAACCTCAGGAAATACCAGCTTCCCCCCCTATACATCTGGCTTCTCATCCCCATTTTGTGCTTCAATTGGACCAGTTATTTTTTTCTTCTCTTTACAAGTTGTTTTGTCTTTATAATTCCATAGGTTTTAATTATCAACATTGTAAAAGTAAATTCTCACACTAGTTCTAAAATTTTCTAATTCCCTCTCATTTGTGTGAATTGTAGTTTGATTTTTCTCTCTACTTTTTAAAAAAAAAATTTACTTTTATTTTTTTGGGTACATTGGTGTTTGGACTGCATATATGTCTGGGTGAGGGTGTCAGATGCCCTGGAACAGGGATCACAGATAGTTGTGAGCTGACATGTGGGTGCTGAGAATTGAATTCAGGTTCCCTGGAAGAAAGAGCCAGACCTTTTAACAACTGAGCCCACTCTCCAGTCCCTCTATTCCTTTTCAATGACAATTACACACACACACACA
>NC_034593.1:127384496-127452904 GCF_900095145.1 Mus pahari | reverse complement strand
AAGCTCCTTTCTCTGTGACAACTCCAGCTGTGTCAAGTTGACACAAAGCTATCCAGTACAATGAGTGAGGAGAACTGTTTATCTCCTGCTTAGGGAGCACGGTTTTACAGCTTTTCCATGCTAGCATTCAGAATGCTCAAACACCTCTCACCAGTAATCCTGATTTCACAAAGTTAGACTCTATTACATCATGCTGGGCAGCAAACTTTACCACACAGATCCCTGGGTGACACTTATGACATGTTATCATACAATGCACCCCTGTGAGGGTTAGACATGCATCTCCCCTCTCCAGGACTCTTGAACTTGTCTTGATGCATTTCCTTGATGCGCCACTTACCTATTTTTCTTCAAATTCTTCAAACACAAGTTGTTTTCTTTCTATGTTTCATTCCTTCATGTAAAGTTACTTGTGTGTGTCTTCCTCATATGGCTCGGTTGCCACTCTTCCTGTTCTTTTATTGAGAATAAAATATTCTGATCATGGTTTTCCCTCTTCCAACTCCATCTAGATCCTCCTAAGTTCCTCGCCCACCCAGAGCAGCACACTTTCTTTTTCTTTCTTTCATTAGGACACCAACAGACATCTAAAATTTTAATAATGAAATAAAATTTGGTACTTTTTAAAAAAGAAGATAAACAACAGTATAAAAATCTCAAGAAACATGTATAGATGCAGAGACACAGATATTCATACCCATAGAAAATCCCATAAAAAACACAAAACTGGAAACCATAATAAATGTGCAAAGTACCTGAAAAGAAAGCTCTGACAAAGTCTTATAGAAAAATACAATTCTGTAAATGCCATTGGGTGGGGCAGGGAGCACAGAGGAATAAAGGGGGGCGGGGTGTGGGAGAAAACCCTGGTCCAGCCAGAATTCCGGTGGTCCAGACGGGTGGACACGGAAGGACTGCCGCAGGTTTTCCACCCTGTCCCCTGGTGGGTGTCTGGCTCTGGGAAGCCACTTGGACCCCAGGTCCATGGGTGGTGGGCAAGGGGCAGTCCTAGATAACAGGTTCTCAACCTTGGGCATCCCAGACACTTCTGGACACCTCAGAAGAACTGAGAACAGAATGGGGGCTCCAGGCAGCTCAATCAGCACCAGGGCAGAAGGGAGGAGAGGACAGGGAGAGAGAGAAGCACTGTGTGGTTTTCACACGGGGGAGAGTCCTTGGGGAGAGTCCTTTGTCTGGTCTGTGGCTGGAGAGCAGGAAGGCCTTCTGGCAGGAAGTTAGACACAGCTCATTAGAGGAAAGCCTATCCCACTGCTCAAGCAAGTCTGGCTTTGATGAACAAAGATAATCTATGGTTTTAGTGCTTTAGTGTAGAAAGGCAAGGGGAAAGAGAAGGTAGAAAGAGAGAGGCCAGCCATAGCCACATGGAGAGAGTGGGGAAGGAAGAGAGAGAAGTAGGGCTAGAGATGAGAGTAAGAAAGATGAAAGCTTAAAGAGAGTGAGAAGGGGCCAAGCAGCCCCTTTTATAGTGGGCTGAGCTATCAGGTAACGGGGGGGGGGGGGGGGGGGGAGAGCATACCTGGCTATATTCAAGTAACTCTGGGGGTGGAGTCTAGCCAGAATGCCAGGAGCTTGGGACATTGTCTGCATGACTGATAGTCACACACCTCTCCTGCAGGNGTCTAGCCAGAATGCCAGGAGCTTGGGACATTGTCTGCATGACTGATAGTCACACACCTCTCCTGCAGGGGGTGGGGGGGGTGGGGAGAGGGGCGGGTGGGAGTGGGGCTGTGGGGCGGTAACTTCAACAAGAGCCTGGGATCCAGGAGATATGATCTAATGCCTTCCATCCCATGCAGGTGGAAATCACCACCCATCAGGTCTCCTGGGGGTTCAAGACCTATGCTCAACTGGAGACCAGGCTGTCTGTGCACAGCCCACTGCCCTAGGACTTGGTATGTATGTATACATAGTGAGACTTCTTTAGAGAAAACCAGATTTGTCTTTGTAAGCAGCTGGAAGATATCTCCAATTGCTAAATATTCTCTTCCATATCTTCCTAGAATCTTCTAGGCCCCAGCCTGTTTGTACTTTTAAACTCAGGCCTTCTTTTTAACCCTTTTCTTGACTTCTTGGGAGGAAAGAATGTTCAGTCCCCTGATCTCTTCCGCTCATTGTTGTTTTATTGAATACTAAAATTATGTCCAATATTCAAAGTTTCTCTCTACTACGCAGAGCAATGGCATCCATGTAGATCTCCTTGCATGTGAAATTAAGAGAGAGAGAGAGAGAGAGAGAGAGAGAGAGAGAGAGAGAGAGAGAGAGAGAGCCTTATGTCTACTATCAGGACAGAAAATGAGGCGTTTGTCGTTTGTACTCAGCCAAATGCTATACTAAGAAAATGTTTATAAAAGGCTAGTAAGTGATAAGTTCCTTATCAAATAGGTGTTCAAAACATGTATAGCAATAATGCATCCTTATTTGTACAAACCCTTGGAACTTTTACTGCAAATATAGGTTGTAAAAAGTAGAGGCTTTAAATTGCAGTCTGTTGTGTACATTTTGTCAGACTCTTCCGAATAAATATGGGAAATGCCTTGAGACATGAATGCCAAAGATGATTGAAATCCTTCTGTGCCATAAATTTAAAATGTGTTCTCAGTGATGAGAAAGAATTTGAATTATTCAAGAGATATAATTGGATACTTTATCTTGAAAGAAAGACAGGATAAATACTATATAATTCTTAATATCCAACTCTTGCCTTTTTAAAAGCTAAAAACAAATTTCACCACCTAACGTGATAGAAAATAATTAATTTATATCTTTGTTATTCAAGCATTTATTTTCTGATTTAAAGATGCAAGATAACAGGTAATTTATAGTTTTTGTGATTGTTAACTTCAGCCCAGAAACACACTTATTATTAGTGTTATTATTATTATTATATTAGCATTTCCTTAAATTAATAAGAAATTTCATAGATCAGGAGAGGAATTAGGTCAAAATTTGAGAGACTCCCAAAGTCTGATCTCTGCTATCACTGATAAATTCTACCAGATACATTTGTAGAGGGACATTTCCAACTAATAACTAAATGGATAGGCAGAAACACTACTGCTTCATAGAGAGCTAAATTTAAGGTCACTGAGATCACTGACGAATCCACTAAAATGTTCCTGAGCAAATCAGTTAGCAAACACTTTCAAATCCATGCTAATCTTTTAAAACTAAACAACTTTACTAGATAACCAAACTCTCATGCTCTTTGGGGAACATTCATAGGGTTTCTGGTAATAAAGGGGCTACATGGGTGTCAACAATGATGAAACAGAGGGTGGAAACTTTGACTTCGTAATTTCACTGAGAATCAGAATAAGGCCAAGCAAACCAAGATCTTTTGTGTGAGGATCAGAAATAGTATTTAAGTTTCTCCACTTCTAGACACACTGCCAATCAGAGGTGGAAAGAGTGACATGTTTGCTCCATTGCCAGATGGTTAGGATGTTGATTTTGCTAGTGTAAGTGGTGTTTGGCTTTCGTGTCTACATCCCAATTTTGAAGGTGACTGAAAAATCTCTGCACCTGCCAAATCTCCTAGTTAACATTCAACAGTTGGTGGTCGTGGCAGAGATTTTATTCAAAGATAAAATTTTTATTATTTATATCATTTTAGATGGGATATCGTGAGAGAAGTCACTTAATATGTTTTCTACCTGGGAAGAGGGGAAGAGCACCAGGGATTTGTATGGACATGAAATTTTGATTCTAATTTTGGACTTTGATTGTGGAAGACCTCTGACTGATATTCAGAACTCAATAAGCTTTACAAATATATCCCGAGCACAGCATCTGAAAGCATTCAAAAGCATGTGTCATCTGCCATATGTTAATCACCATAATGATAGCCACAAGTGCAGAGTGAGTAAGCTGGAGAATAATTAGTTGATATATTTTATTCAGAACACCATTTTTAGAAGTATATTATTTTGAAAGGCCAGAAAAAGAAAGAAAAGGAGAAAAAGAAAAAAGAAAGATACAAAACTGTGTTTGTATATCATGTTCCCACAGAAATCAAAGAGCATTATTAATATGTAACAACCTAATGTTTAATTAAAGAAGGAAATTAAAGTCATTTAAAAATTAATATATATTTTATGGCAATTAAAGTTTTGAAACTGTTCATTTAAAATGCATGATATTCATATAAGACAATGACATCTCACGTTGTTTATACTTTATCAGGACTGATAATATCAATATGGTAATAACTTCTATACTGTGTACCAAGCATGGTATTGTGAGCCAGGATAAAATAGTAAAGAAACCTATAAATGGTGCAATTTATAACCTACATGATATGTATACAGTATTGGAGAACAATGTTTATTCACCATAGCTGTATCTGCAATGTTAAGTATTCATGTTGAAGAACTATACTATTTAACTCCATTTTGATTTTCTCTAAAATAAAAAATATTGCTATCCAAAAATGAAATTGATCTTCAGTTGTAACTCTTTAATTTCAAGTTTGTCTAATACTTAACTTCTGCCAAAAACTGCTACTTACTAACTCTACTAAAACTACCTCATTAGCATTGAGAGACAACATTTTTGCTATAATTCAATTTTAGACAAACTTGACTCATTTATTTACTTCTCTGTGTGTTTGCAGCCAATTTATTTCCTGAGACTCATCCTGAAATTACAGTGCTCAAGGTTAAATGGTCAACAGAGACCATGCTGAGTTTCATAATTGCTCTGAGTGTTTAAATATACACAGTATACTTTTTCCCTCCCTTCAGGCTGATTATTATGGTCATATTCAAGGAGACTTTTTTTTTTTTTCATCAGCAAGTTAAAGTCGATTCCAAACTGTCTCATGAGGGGATGTTTCTACCACCTTGCCCCAGCAGCCATTTTCTGGGTAGGAAAAGCACAGCTAGCATGTAACCCAGCTATTTCTAGAGTCTCACTTTCATCATTAGGAATGCTAGCCTACTCCTAGTCCACATAAAACACAGAGCATACAGTTCTGCTCTTCATCAATAACACAAAGTAGTTGCACCCCAAGTACTTGTTAGAGAGCCCAGCTACAAATTTACTGCAGCTTGGAAACCATCCTAGCTTTAGTTAGAGAATAAAATCTGCAGATTTCCTGAAGTGTAATTCAATCCACAGAAAGGATCGCTAACAACCTTCCCATGGAAAAAGCCTGATGTAAAAAAAAAAAAAAAAATGTGCATATAGACCACAAAATGTCCCCACAGAAACACTTCTAATAAACTGCACTTTCACCATGGCACTGTGCTGATGGCCTGCACTGAAGGATTCTAACAGACAGAGAGATAAAATTCATTGATGTCACGATTAGGACAGGTCCTGGAGGATGCTCTACGCTGTGTTGTGTTGTCCTTTTTATGAGGCCTCAACGGAGAAATATTTTCTCTGTTCTCCGTGCCAGAAATAATTGCGGGTTCCACTAGGCAACAGGTAAGTTTCATTTTATGGGCACTATGCAGCGTGTTACTTCAATGGTCGCCTCCTTGCATCACAAGTGGGAAGTAAAGTGTGTGGCCTGCTTCAAAAAGTCAGGTGCTCAGTGACATACCTCCTCCTGTCTGGCTTCTCTCTGCCAACTCCATACCCTCATACATTTGCTGTTTCATCTAAAAATTTGAAAGTTCATATCATGCATCCTTTCACATGATATATTACATAATGAAGACCAACAATGTAAGATGACAAACAGCATATATTTTCTATTTTCCCATGAACCCTGCCATATACCTGAAAAAGGATATGCCAAAGTGTATCACAAGGACCATCACCATATATAGAACAGAGAAGGAAGAAAGGAAGAAACAATGGAACTTTCAGTTGTGAAATGGTTCATTTGATACCAATCCAAAAACAAAAACAAAACAAAAAACAACAAAAACAAACAAACAAACCAGAAAGAAATGGAAGGGAAAGGCTCTGAAAGTAACATAAAGATGATGTTCTGACTTCAGTTCTAGAAACACATCAGCAAAGTTCAGAGCTAAGAGAGAGGAGGGATAAGACAGTGGAGGAGATGAATGGTGGCCAGGAAGGAATGGAGAAGTTGAGGAGCCATGCATACAGTATTGGATCCTGATCCCCTCCTCTCCATTGGGGCTGATTGAGAGGAGGATCCTGTAAAATCATAAGAGTGTCAAGCAATGGGTGGGTACTCTTCCTCTTTAAAAAGGGACAACCCAGTCAAATCCAGAAAGACATGTCTAGGGATACAGAGGACAACACCAGAAGATGACCGAGCTGAGCCATCACACCAGGACAGCAGGGCAACGGACAGTACAGAGATGTAGGAAGTCAATACAGAGAACTGAACAGGAGCAGGATACATGCTTAGAAAGAAAGGTGTTTTCTACTCTACAACTTTACTGTTGGCCTCTGTAAGCCTCCCTAGACTGTAAAACATATGTGAGCAGAGAAACAAGAAGGTCCAGGAAATGCCACTGTGACTAGAGGAATCTGTTCCTTAGTGGAAAGAGATTATAAAAAGCTACATTTCAGAAGTTCTGATTTTTAAAAGTGACAGAATATTTGTTACATAAGGAAATGCTATTCATGCATAGGTATACACATAAATCTGTAAAATAGGTTACCTATTGAAAAATGTTCTAAATATTTACTTCTGGGTTTATTCCCAAATGCTATCCATCTATGTTGGGCATGGTATTGAACTCTCATGAAGTCCTCATCTTACTTCCAAACTCCATATTTCCAAATACATCACACATACATACATGCATACATATATGCACACATACACACATGTGTACATCGCATGATCCTTCTTTACCTTCCACATAAATTAAGTCAAAGACTTTTGTAGCTTTGCTGGCATATGTCTTGATTCCCCATACACTGTTGTTTCTATAGCACAGATTAGCACCTGGCTTTTCCATTTCTGTGACTAAATATAGATTGTGCTGTTGAAATGAGCCAGAGTTATGCCCCCTCTGTGAGCCCTCATCAGAGTTTTCAAAACTTCCCACTTCCTCCCTGTGAAATGGAAGTTGAAAGGGGACGCCTTAAAGCCTTGAAATGAGGACAACCTGAAATTATGTATCTGAAGCTGACATAACCTCAGACCCACTCAGGGAGCCTAAGAATTTCATTATCCACATTATTTGCCTTTTCTTTCCCTCTATGTCAGACTGCTAGTGAAACTCACACAGTTATATGAATTCAAGGACGCAGAGAGTAGACAGGATTCCACAGCGATCAGGGCTGTTTTTCCTGTTGTTTGTTTTTAACGCTGGACATTTAACTCAGGGCCTTATGAGTATGAGGCAGGCAGCACTTGACTCTTCCCCTAACTACTCAGCTCTAATTTACTCATTTTAATGAAGCTCTTCCCTAAAAGTGTCATGATCCTTAATTAATCAACATGTTCTCATTACCATTGTTTCTAGGTGGTTTTTATTTGTTTCTTTAGTTGTTTGGTTGTTTGGTTGGTTGGTTGGGAGTTTTATTTGGATTGTTCAAAAATGCTGTCAGATCTAATGTATCTCATGTATTTTTTTTTTTTAATATGAGTAATTCATTCTGTCAGATTTTTTCTCCATTAGAAAGAACGCATTCCACTCACTGATAAGTGGATATTGGCCCAGAAATTTAGAATACCTAACATACAATTTTCAAAATATAAGAAAATCAAGAAGAAAGAACACCAATGTGTGGATATTTCATTTCTCCTTAGAATAGGGAACAAAAACCTATGCAAGGAGTTACAGAGACAAAGTTTGGAACTAAGATGAAAGGATGGACCATCCAGAGACTAGCCCACCTGGGGATCCATCCCATAATCAGCCACTAAATGCAGACACTATTGCATACACCAGCAAGATTTTGCTGAGAGGACCCTGATATAGCTGTCTCCTGTGAGGCTATACCAGTGCCTGGCAAACACAGAAGTGGATGTTCACAGTCATCTATTGGATGGAATACAGGGCCCCCAATGGAGGAGCTAGAGAAAGTACCCAAGGAGCTGAAGGGGGCTGCAATCCTGTAGGTGAAACAACAATATGAACTAACCAGTACTCCCTGAGCTCGTGTCTCTAGCTGCATATGTAGCAGAAGATGGCCTAGTCAGCCATCATTGGGAAGAGAGGTCCCTTGGTCTTGCAAACTTTATATGCCCCAGTACAGGGGAACACCAGGGCCAAGAAGTGGGAGTGCGTGGGTAGGGGAGCATAACAGGGGGAGATTTAGGGGACTTTGGTGATAGCGTTTGAAATGTAAATGAAGAAAATATCTAATACAAAAATTGAAAAAAAAAAAAAAACACAGAAAGAAAGAATGCGTTCCTCACCATCCTCACCATTTTTGTTTGGCTCCCTTTTGACATTTCTCAAGGCTTGATTAAGATTTCCTTTTGTCTCTGTGGGTTCGGGGCCAGTCTGATCTACAAAGTGAGTTTTGGGACAGTAAGGACTATACATAAAAATCTTGTCTTAAAAAATACAACACACACACACACACACACACACACACACTATTTCAGTTGGAAATGGATCACTTCTCAAAGACACCAAGTTAAAGCAAAAATACTTTCTCTGTGATCCCTTGGTAACCATCACTGACTCGATCCTGACTGTTATATTTCAATCTTTTCTTCTATAATTTGTTTTTCTTTGATGCATACTAGTTCATTTATAATTATCTAATTAGTGAGATATAAATACAACACTGAAGTCAAGACATTATATTAGTTTGTCCATCAGTTTTTCTAAGGTATTAATTACTGCTACAATTTCTCAAAAGGACAGAAAATATGTAAGTGTTCTATGAAAACTTTAAGAAAAATGGTAAAAACTGAAAAAGCATCTTAACAACGTATGGGATTAGTTCCTCCAAGTGTTAATGTTCTTGTCACAATATTAAGTAACCTAAGGAATTTTACAGCACAGATGATGTAACTGTGAACATATTTCTTATGTGTTAAATACACTGGAGACAGATTTTGATGCACCTGGAATCCATTATAAGTGGCTGTTCTCAAAGACATGAGGGAATCTTGAGCCCATGACTAAGTCAGCAAAAGATCGACTGGTGCTATTATTGGATGCAAATGTGAAATGCAGCAGGTAAGCAGAGAGGTTATGGCTGTACTTCTGTGTTTATTAAGATGGCTATTTCTCTAGTTAGTGCTTCAATTTCTAACTTCCTTAGGCTTGGGATGGTGTGTGCAATCCATTGTTTTTCTTCAAGTCCTGTTTTTAGGATGTTTAATTCTGTGACTCACAAGCATTTTTTTTTCAGGAATACAGAATGTATGGGTATGGGTGTGTGTGCATGGATATATGTATTTTAACATATTAATATGAGCCAACAATAGAAAAATATGTTCACTAAACTGTTTCTAATGTCTAATTCATCTGTGACTTTCCAGAGAGAAAAACATCATATGCTAACATGTGCAGCTACATATTCCAGATCACTCATGTTTGATGACTTATTTGAATGAAGCCAGAGGAGATATTGAATGAATTTTAATTCTTCTTTCAAATCTCTTTTTCCTTCTTCAGTTTCTTACCCCCTTCAAATTCCCGTAGAACAAGATCACTGGATTAGAATCCAAGGCTGACCCTGCTGTGTTGTCAGTCACTTCAATTACCTTCCCCATGCACTCAAGGTGAAAGCTGTGCCTCTCCTATACAAGGTGTACCACCTGCCTGTTGTTCACAATCTTTGCTCTGATTTTCCACAGAATAACTCCTCCTCCCACTTTAATCACCAAGTCCACAGCCTTTTGTAGTACTACCAAATTTCAGACCTTGCTCACGCTCTCCCCATTCCTTCAAGAGGCTGATGCAACAAAATGTAATGTGCCCTTGCTATTCACAAGTTATCTTCATATAATGTTCTCAACTTATTAAACAGAATCCCACTCTAATTAAATGGTGTGAAACAAGCCCGTGACCTAATATGGTATAGTCCTACAGCTCAAAATAAAAGCTTTATTTAATACATACTGCCTGATGACTTGACCAAGAGATGTAGCTAAGCTAGCAGGATAATTTGTATTACACTGAACTGAAAGCACAACCAAGCAAAGCAACATCGGTGGTCGCTGCCAGGCTTCCATCTGCACCAAAGTCTTTTATTCTTAGGAAATTCAAAGGGATAGAAATGAAAGAGATTAAGTAAAGGACTACATTTGGTCAGGAATCCATAGGCTGAGTGAAAATATAAAACTGAGTTAATATATAATTAAAAAGAAAATGTACTTCTGAACTAGAAATTCATATGAAACAGTATTATAAGTGAAATTATTAATGTTTTTCTCTCATGATATTCTAGCCAAAGCATGAAGTGACACAGAGTTTGACCTACTGAACTTCAGGTAAAATTCATCAGTATCCTGACTCCCTAGGACTCTGTCTACCCTGCCTCATTACCTATGTACTGTTATCTACCCCATCATCCTATGATATCCTATCATCTATCACGATGCTCATCTTCCTGGGGAAAATGCTGATAATAGCAGGTACAAAAAGCTGACATGTTGCAAATAGATATACTTTCACACACCTGTTTACTGAGTGAAGTAGAAATTTCTGGTTTCTTTGGAGACTCAATGATGCCAAGTGATGTTTTTCTGGAAACTGTCTTATGAGAGGATATTTTCGCTGAGGCAGACACATAAGAGAATGTTTTACTGTGAACAGACACGTGCTGTTTTTCTGGAAGCTGCATAGGAAAAGGGCATGTGACGTTTTGCGAGAGCAGCTGCTTGAGAGAACATGTGATGTTTGGAAAGGATGTAAATATCTACCAAGAGACAGTGGACAATGCTGGGTATCATTGCTTTGCCTTGCCACTCTTTACTGGTCTTCATTGGGCTTGGTTGACACTGTTTTTCACTGATGATGCCCTTGTACTGGTTCATATTGCCTTCTTCGCTGATCTTCATTTGTCACAACAACATAAAGAAAAATGCACCAAAGAACTTTTTATAATATCCCAGTGGCTTCTTGCCACTTCCGTGGACTTGGCCAACTGGCAGAAACTCAGTTCCTTCTGGATCAAGCTGCCATTTCTGATTCACCAATGGTATTTGTAAGTAGACTGCTGCTGGACTGTGTGAAGTGAACTGCTAATATCCTGAAAATGGGGATTGGAACTACCCCCAAAGAACTATTTCTAAACAGGTCCACATCTCCCTTTGCCCTCTGCTAGGTGGAGGGCTAGAACAGAGGTTAAAACCTTAAAGAACCCTTACTAAAGTAGGTTTTGAAAATCTAAGCCTAAACTTGAGAGGACAGGTTGAACCAATATCAGGAATGCTTTGTGTAGTTTGCACTGAAAAATAACACATAGTTAACAATCAGCCTCAGATCCAAGCTAAATGCAGGTCATGTGACTTTGCATTCTTCACCTTACTGTTAGACAGGTCTAAGTTATAATCCTGCAGGTACCTGTTTGAGAGGTCTTCTAATCCTGCATTTAACCCTAAAATGTAGATGTATAGAGGATGTTACATTCCAAGAATATGAAAAGGCTTAAAGGCTTGATTGTTTGGGGGTCATAAAAGATGCATTAAGCCTTTTTACAAGGTTATTGTTGTTGAGTCACTGTAATTAGAGTTCATATTGATTTAAATGAAAATTTTGGCAAGATATCTTCATTGTACAACAGAATATTTTACATGAATATCAAGAATTGGAATGCTTTAAATTATTTTGTAAATCTGGAATAAATCAAGCCATCTGTTCAGACATAACTTCTGGAGTCTGAATCAGTGAATCAGTGTGTGGTATGATCTTCATTTTTAGAGTTCTGAGAGTCAAACCTAGAATATTAATCTAATATTCAAAAAATACATTTCATTGCATAATCTTTTTTAAACAAGGCCTGTATTGACAAATTTTCCATCTAAGACTTTTTGAAAATATCCTTCTATAAGTGCTATATTTTAAATGCTGAATTTTTTGATAACTATGTTTATAACTGTCTTCTTGGGCTATTTATGAAAATTTTCCTATAGATTACTTTCCTGAAAACAATTAATATGCTTTCTTCAATAAATCACTAAAATTCTAAACACAGGCTTAGAAAGGATAAAGTTATTATTCATCCCAATATGTCCTCTCATGTTAATTAACATCAGCATTTTCTTTGCTTTGTCTTGTTATAAGCTTTCCTTAGAATCTTACCAGGCTAATACCACAAAGGTCCTTACACAATGCCTGGTATTTCTAGCCAACCTTTTATACACACTAGTTCATTTAAAACTTTCAGACTGTGAGATTAATACTACCTTGCTTGCTTTTAAAAGGAAAACAGACTTTAAAGACTCATCCAAACCCACAATTAAGTGTGAAACAAAATTTGAAAGCTGTCACACTAGTGCTAGGATTTAAGTTTCTCATAAATTATGTGCCTCATATATATACTTTGTACAAAAGAAACTGTAGTACTCTCAATAAATTTCATATGATGCTTAATGTTTTCAGTGCCCAGTCTATGTTTCTCATAAAGCTTTGAGCAACTCATCTTCATGTAGAGACATTGTAATAGAATTTAAGCCACTAGAAAATCTCATCAATTCACAGTTTTATCCAGATTGCTTCCTAACACAAATTTCTCTGACCTACAGCTGTGATGTTCTCACTCAATAATATGGAGCATCTTAGGTCTTGGTCCTTCGTGCTTGTCAGAGTCTGTTGAGATAAAGGGAGATTTCATTGCCAGAAAGGCTGAGTGAGTGTCAAACTGGTCATTTTTCAGCTGCCAGGCCGATTCGTTACAACAGTTCAGCCACAAAGTCAGCACCCGGGCAGTGTTCAAAGTCTTCGACTCTGTGATATAAACTGTGTGATATAAACTGGCTGGAGGGTATTAAAGCAGGAGAGGGAAGTACCATTCGGGGGAGGAATCTGGTATAACACATGAAAAACAACGGGCACTTTGAGACTTTCTGGGCTTCTGATGACGGGAGGACCACCCCTGCGAGCCAAGTCCAATTGTAACCGCACAGAGGAAAGCGCCCACCTAGGACATTTGCATCCATTTCATCTTCCCTTTTAGGAAGTAATGTGATTTAGCACTGGTGTCTGCAGGATAAAAAGTCTTATTAATGTGTGGCAGTTGGTGTTGTAGCACGGACAACCCACATAAGTGATGGAAGACCCTCACATAATTGGATCTGAAATTGAATAAAATGATGAAAAATTTAGCATAGCCTTTGTCTTTAGACACTACAGAGAGGACAGCCCAGAGGTCAGAATACCTGGGAATGATGAGGGGCATTTCAGAGTCTATGCTTGTAAAAAAAAAATTGTTTAACACAGCCTCATGATTAAAAGGAATGTGTACTCTGCTGTGGCACCAAGGTACCAGAGAGGGAATAATAAATTGATGCCATTGACAAGGCATCATTTGTTATCTGTTTGAAAATGCCAGGTCATGTCATTATGGTGAAATATTTTCTCTCTTGATGTATGTCTTACAAAGCAGGTTCAATGTTTGGCACTATTCTATTTCAATAAAAGAAAACAGCTTAGGACTGGGAAGCAGTGTCACCAGGTGGAAAATAAGGTTATCTTTGACTTTTATTTGGCCATTTTTCCAAAACCCTCCATTAGAAATATATTTCATTCACCTACTTGATCCAAATTCTTTTTTCATTTATCTTTTGAGGAGTGTAATTATCCTCTTCTCACTTAGCTAAAGGCAGGAAATAAAGACAGTTTCAGATATTGCAAGTAATTGCACATTCTTACATGCTGAGACTCTGTGCTTGTTAGACTCTTGATAGCAACATCGCTCAAAAAGTTTCAGAATACAAACAGAAAAACAAATTTGTCCTAAGGTATTTCAATTAAAAGTAAGAGAAGGCAATTTAAAGATCACAGGTTGATAAAGATATTAAATTTACACATCTCAGTATTGTGACTCTAATGCCAATGTGTAACTTAAAATGCAATAAGATGTGAACAAATGCAGATATAGGGTATTAGAATTCTTAGCAAGTTGGTTTCCAGTTACAATGTATTTCATTTTTATTGATATCACAATTTTGCTCTTAGCCAGAATATACTTGCTTTGCATACAGTAAATAAAGGATAGATCCAAGTTCTTATCCAGGTGGATAACTAAAATTTGTTCATAATGGTAGCAGATCAATCACTGAACAGATGATTAAATAGAAGATATTTTATTTTTTAGATGTGACTTTATTCATTGCAAAAACCTTAAGTTTTTAATTATAAGACCAACTAAAGTAAGAAATATAAAAAAAATTAGTTCTTTCCTGTGACTATGGGATATGTGAATATTGTTATGGGCATACTAAAGCCAGTGGACCTAAAGAGAATAAAATTTTCCATGGAATTTAGCACATTTTTTCTTAATACATCATTGGGTATCTTTTCCAATCTATACATTGATCGCACCCATTGGTTTTGTTTTTAACTGTCTATAAGCAGACTTTCAAGTTATAGTCAGTTCACTCGGTCTTACAATTTCACCCAAATATGGATGGGTTTTGTTAACTGTTTTTACACTGAATATGTGTGGACCATTTTGTACTTGTCATTAATCTTTAGGCAATGCAATACAACAACTATTTACATCTGCTATATTAGGAATAATACCTTGTGGTAGTTTGAATGTTTGGCCGAGGGAGTGGTGCTATTATGAGATGTTGCCTTGTTAGAGTAGGTATGGCCTGGTAGGAGAAAGTGTATAACTGTTGGGATAGGCTTTGAGACCTTCCTCCTAGCTTCGTGGAAGTCAGTCTTCTTCTAGCTGCCTTTGGAACAAGAGGTAGAAGTCTCAGCTCCTCCAATGCTCTGGACAATGCCTGTCCAGAGACTGCCTTGCTTCCCACCATAATGATAATGGACTAAACCTTTAAAACTTGTAAGCACACCCCAGTTAAATGTTGTCCTTTATAAGAGTTGTCTTGGTCATGGTGTCTCTTCATGGCATCGAAACCCTAACGAAGACATACCTGAAGATGTTTTAAAGTTTCAAGACAATACCTGCAGGTTATATAAATATATTATTCCAGTAATAGATATGAGCATCTTCAGATTTTGATATCTACAGTTCCCTAAATGTAATCCTATATGGAGACTAGGTGATGAATTTATATTCTTTAAAATCTGAGATATCAGAGCATATGTCTTAGGCTTTATCAGTGACTGTTCTAAAGAGAATAAAATAAATCAATAAAAACATTTAAAACTAGTGTGGTTCAAGTGGCAACTTTTCATTGTTTCAATTTTCATTTGTTAAAGATTCAGCAGAGATAGGAGATGGGGTAAGAACACTTGCTGAGAAAGCATAAGGATTTGGATTTGGCTCTCCAGCTAAGACAGAATAGTTGCACATGCCTGTAATTCCATCACTGGCATTTGTAAAAAACAGCAAAATCCCAGGATATGCTGGTCAGCCAACATACCTGAAATAGTTCTGATTCAGTTGAAAGTCCTGTATCAAAGCACTAAGACAAAAATCATAAAGAAGGACATATGACATCCTCCTCCGGCCTCTATAGGCACATATACCCCCACATTAACATGTACATGCCATTATGTAGCATCACAACATATCACTCATAATGAAAGGAACATTGGTCTGTTTCTAATGTTAGTTTAGTAAATAAATGAAAAAAAAATAGAAAAATTAAGCCTCTCCTTAAGAAACCATCTATGTAGATCAGTTCTTTAAATTTAAGGCCCATGACAACCATATCAATGACCTTCCAATATGACACAAGTGCTGTGTCTCCATGGAACTATTCAGCTACCATTGGCCCTTGTCATAGTCAAATCTATATTACCAAGACAATGTTCCCATAATAATTTAAAAATTTAAATATGTTAATATGATTTTTTCAACTTTTAATGTGGACAAATTATTCAAATTTGATGAGTAAACCAAATAGTCTTTGAAACAAACCAAGCATTATTAATGACAAACTAATTGGTATAAATTATGAATTTTTAAAATTACCTAGTTACATTTCTCAAAAATATTTTTGGAGGAAATGTATTATAGGCAATGTCTTTCTACATGGCTGCTGTCATTATAAATGGAAAAAATGGAACAGAATATTACCTGTAAACAAAAAATCATAATGAAGTGATAAATAATTGGTCATGTTCAGAATTGTGAAGAGACAAAAACAAGATACTCATGTATGAAACATCATCCACAATAAACTTAGTCCTACCTAAAGGTGAAATAAAAGCCAATATGTTAAAGGAGAAACTTTGTGGACAGACCTCTGGTCTTTGGATGCCAATGCAACAAGTAAAATTTTGTCCATGAAAGTGCTTGGATCTAATTCCTCAAAGATGATAACTTTTAAATGAGTTTTCTAAGGTAATTACAACTTCTTCCAGAACTGTTAAAATATCTACTTTCTATTATCTTTTCCTTTAAAGTGTTTACATAGCTAACTAACTTACATAGGAACTATAGCTGTGGTACGCATGCTTAAGTCTTGAAACCAACAGGTACTTCTCATCCATGGGATCTATGAACATCTATTTTTAAGATATGAAAATCTTAAGGATATTTCATGTAATAGTATACATTACCAAACAAATGTACATTTTAAGAGTCTTACTATTTAAAATAGAAGTTGAAATGATCATTTGATTTTAATGTGCCTCTCGTGTATTTTAATATAAGTAAGACCCATCTTTGAATCTAGCGAAATCAGGTGAACAATTGTAAACAATAGAAAAGACATATTGCGTTTGCAGAAATGGTAACGAGTATTTTAGCATTGTGTCACTGAGGGACTTATTTGCATTTGGTTTGGGCTGCTCTAATACTTTTGATTCCAAAGCAATGGTTAGTGTTATTGGGGGGAGAGACTATGAAATATTTAGGGAAAGAAAAATATCCCCTACCTAAGTAAGTTGTCTGCTAGGTTTCATCCATGAGAGTTATAGAATTTTATAAAATTGTCCCACAAGGGCAAAAAGATTTTAAATATTACTAAATGAAAGAAGTCCAACAAATATACCTTCTAAAGCCATCAAAGCCACAAAGCCTCATTATATGGTTCTTGTTCTATGGGGACAACGGTGAGATACTGAAGCATCATAGCTGGTGTGGAAAGGGATGCAGACATCTCCTCAGTGAAGGACCACACTGTTCCTGTTGTCACTAGCTGCATTCAGAAAGACTGTAGTGAATGCCAGAGACTCGGTGAGTCACCTATGATGGGTGTAGTCTGATACCTCCAGATGTTCTGCCTCCTACCGGGACCGATAGAAATTTGCTCACTTTAAAATCTTTACTTGTTCCCCCACAACATCATTTGGAAAACACATTTGGAAAACACCAGGTCAGTTTCTGTTAACAACCTTTCTATATCAGCTTTAGCTTGAAAGGCTGTTTTGTTGTTAAAGAAAACATATCAACATACCACTCAAGCATTTATTTGAATTAGCTGCTTTTAACACAATCTCCAACCTATTATTAAATTGTTTTCTTGCCTGGCTTGTCATATGTTCGTGTGTCCACAGATGTGAATGTTTTTGTCTTTACTGTGATAAGGCTGAAAGGCTTTCTTTTCTCTTAATTCATTTTACCAACTTTCTAAAAGTTATTTCCCTTTCTTTGGGTGAGCTTCCATTTTACATTTCTTTACTCCAAACACTCTCCTGGATTATCTTACATTTTCAATGATCATGTATTCTACCGTCACTGTGTTATTTCATTTTCATTGTCTTATCCAGTCTGGGAATTGTATAGGTCAATGACTACTGCACTATCTGGTGCAGTATACTAGACTATACTAGACTGTTGGCAATCTCAATATAGGCATTGGTCTGTTCACTGTTACATACTCGAGAAAAGTACAGTACCAGAAATATACCACCTAATAATTTTTTTCATTTAAAAATAAATACATTGAGATATTTGAACACCTTCAACTATCTCTGAACTTATTAATGGATTACTCAAAGGTAATATATTTTTCACCGAGTAAAATCATCTATACATCACAAAAAACCCATTCCATGTGCCCTGCCTCACCCTATATCTGAAGTCAGTCTTTGAGGTTGCTAAGATATATTCTCAACTTTAACTGCTTAATGATGGGCAAATGGACAAAGACAGAATAGGAAGGACAATATAATCTAAATTGTCCAAACTCCCTCTCTGGTTTGGCATCAAATCTCTCTTATACCTGAACTGACCTTGTCTTTCTGCTTCATTTTTTAAAAACTTGGCTTCTGCCCATCTCATTGCTGAGGCTGTGTCTTAGCAATGACCTCCTGGCCCAATCTCTATGGAACTGTCATTGTCACACTCTTGACAGCCTCTGCTCTACAGATTGGAGACTGCTTCAATAGCCACCCCTCTGGGAAACCGACTATAACTCTGCTGACTGGTTAAATTTCCTTGACATATGCTCTTATAACAGCACACTGTGGCAGTCACTCAAAAATGTGCCCACTCTAATTATAGCTATATCATTATATATTTGTATATATTTGCTTATCTTCCCCTCTAAGCTGTTGTCTCTTTGAAATGAACTATCCTGTCCACCTTGTCCACAGCTCAGTCCTGAGTCAATAGGCAACTATGTGGTCAACAAGCTGAGTGGTTTTCACAGTTCCTGGTTGGAGCTGATGTCCTGGCAGTTGGAAGCCTCTTCCTTCTGCAGGTCTTCAGTGAACTTTGCTTTAGGGTTCTTCTCTCCTCTTGCTATTTTGGATTTTTAAAAAAGCAGATCACTAGACTCACAGATTTTGGGCACCAGAGCATTTAATAGCATCCCCTGACATTGCCTTTCTCTCAACAGCATGCCACAGGGAGTCTTTCCTCACATCCAGCTCCACAATGAACATCACACCATTTGGGTCCCTTATTTTGTGATAGTTATAGGAATCAATCTACATCTATTGAAAACTGAGGCATTTTCATTTTGTAACTAGAGAGATTTCAGCTATAGTTAGACCCAAGACACTGCTACTTCTGAGGCTTTACTTGGGGTTCATTCACCTCAGATGCCACCGTGAGGCATAGTGGGAGATTCTATTTGAAATAGAAATTCTGAATAGAACAACAATGGGAAATTTGCCTCAATGTCAACCTGAGGAGATACTAAACAAGGCCATAGCTTCAGAAATAATGCCTTTACAGAGAAAATATGGCATACATATGTATACATAACCACATGAACACACACACACACACACACACACACACACACACAAGCTTTGAAAGTCAGCTTTTCTTTCTTTCTTTCTTTCTGTCTTTTTCTTTCTTTCTTCCTCTCTTTTTTGTTCAGTAATGGACATTGTTACGGCCATCATCATTTTGCTTTTCAAAAGTTTATGCTTCATATACATTTTTCCATTTTGTGTTATTTATTTATTGCTGAGCATGGGACCTACCTTTTTTCTTATTGGAGATTTTTTTTACTTACATTTCAAATGTTGTCCCCCAGAAACCCCCGCTCCCATCCCCCATCTCCCTGCTTCTATGACAGTGTTCCCCCACCTACCTACCCACTCCTGCCTCCCAGCCCTGGCATTCCCCTACATTGGGGTATCGAGCCTTCATAGGACCAAGGGCCTCCCTTCCTACTGATGCCTGACAAGCCATCCTCTGCTACATATGTGGCTAGAGCCATGTGTCCCTCCATGTAAACTCTTTAGTTGGTGGTTTAGTCCCTGGAAGCTCTGGGTGTGATCTGGTTGGTTGATATTGTTGTTCTTTCTATGGAATTGAGAACCCCTTTAGATACTTCAGTCCTTTCTGTAACTCCTCCATTGGGAACCCCATGCTTAGTCCAATGGTTAGCTGTAAGCCTTTGCTTCTGTATTTGTCAGGCTCTGACAGAGCCTCTCAGGAGACAGCTATATCAGGCTCCTGTCAGCAAGCATTTCTTGGCATCCACAATAGTGTCTGGGTTTGGTGACTGTATATGGAATGGATCCCCAGGTGGGACAGTCTCCGGATGGCCTTTCCTTCAGTCTCTGCTTCACACTTTATCTCCATATTTTGCCCTTTGAGTGTTTTGTTCCCCCTTCCAAGAAGTACTGAAGCATCCATACTTCGGTCTTGCTTCTTCTTGAGTTTCATGTGTTCTGTGAACTGTATCTTAGGTGTTCTAAGCTTTTGGGCTAACATCCTCTTATCAGTGACTGCATACCATGTGTGTTCTTTTGTGAGTGGGTTACCTCAATAAGGATGATATTTTCTAGTCCCATCCATTTGTCTAAGAAATTCATGAAGTGATTGTTTTTACTAGCAGAGTAGTATTCCATTGTGCCAGTGTACCACATTTTCTGTATCCATCCCTCTGTTGAAGAATATCTGGGTTCTTTCCAGCTTCTGGCTATTATAAATAAGGCTGCTATGAACATAGTGAAGCATTTCAAAAACAACTATTTAAAGCTGATAAGCTTTGAAAGCCACATAAGCAAAAATGAAGAGATGAAAAATCATTCTAAATGGGTAATTCACCTCATGGTGGGGAAAATCATGTTTTAGCAGTTAAAACTGACATAGACTTGAACTTGACCTTGACACTTTGAAAAAGAAAACAGAAGGGGTGCAACCTCTTCCTCTGTCATTATGTTTTTGCATCAAAACTATAAATACTGTCTCTAATAGTAATAAACTCATATGAGATATAAAGTCACTCATATCACCAGCTGATATTTTATTCTTCTTTGACATTTGAATTTTATAAAATATGTTTTTATCTTGTAGACCTGAGCTCAACAAAAATGATAGTCTTCTAGAATGTAAAGCATGACTCGGGATACCTTATGACAAGCATTTATTACAATCCTCTCTTGAAAAAATAAGACTTAAAAAAAAAAAACCTTCACTTTGAAAAGGGGGTTGCATTTGGAACTTCTTTGAAACAATGTTTTCAAAGCATGTTACATTTAAAATGATTTAAGCAAAAGCAAATGCTGATCACATATATTTCATCATCATTTCAGAAAGATTTGTCACACCTTCCCCCCTTCTAAATACCTAACAGTTCCTTATTTATCTCCTCAGAGGTTAGTTGGTATTTGCATTCCAATGTTCTTAAATGTTTCTGCATAGAGACTAAATTATCATTTTAAAATGTATCATTATCTCATTGAAGCCTGATACAACATCTTTTTTTTTTTTTAAATATTTCTAAAGGTTGTGGCACAAGTTCTTACACTGAGGAAATTAAATAGGATGTTTCTAACCATAATCAGAATAACACCATCAATAATAAAATATGTATATCCTGAAAATTTCACTCTCTCGAAGACTTTGTAAAGAATTTATCTACTTTTTAAAGATATCCCATTGTGAATAGCAGTTTTAGAAATGGGCCAGGTTAGTATCTATTCTATTCAATGAACATTAACTCACTTGTTGAACGTATAACCTGTCTTCAGTATGGGATAATGGAATTTGTGGCAGTAATCAGAAACAGTACTTGTCATTCCTAATCATATTCTGTGAAATGGGGCAAAGAATATTCAAACAATATCACGGTCTATAACTTTTGGTACCAATCTAAAATAAGGGCAAGAATTGGAAGAACGTAAAATCCATTACTTTAATTAAGAATTAAACAATAAAGACATCTGTGAAAGATATTAGTGTTTACATGGATTACTTTGAAGGTATTATAAATACTAAGTGTTTTAGAAAGAATATGAATTAATGGCAGCATTTACCCTGGGACAGATAAAAATTTCTTCCTTAAAGACACCAGATGATTGATGTAAACCTTGATCTTCTACTTAACAATGGAACCAAACTTTAACTCCAAGGAGTATCTAATGAAAATAACCTGACTTATTCACAAACTAACAAAATTAGTTAGGTAGACATGAAGAGTAAAACCCTTAACAAATAAAGGGCCAGGGTAGCATGAGGGTAATTGAGATGTATAAGCTCATATTACCAGCTTAGACATGTAAACAAAATGCCCACTAACCACAGAACATTGCTATGATGTCCAACACTTGACCACAGTTACCAAAGACCCAAAGATGGTCCAACATCATCTTTGAATTTGGATACCAAAGATCCAAAGACAGGTCCATACCTATCAGTTTGACTCTTTGTCCTACTAACTCCTCTCTCATCCATGATGAATTCTTTCCATGAGAGAGCTAAACATCGCATTGCATTTGTTTTAATAACACATATCATATCTTCCACATCTAACCTGTGTCCAATCTTTCTACAAGTTGAAGCTGATTTTAAACGTTCTTAGATAGGCTGCTGATTAAGGGACCATATTTTGCATATTTTGAAAAATTATAAATTTATAAAGATACTTTCTGGTTCTTAACTATAAATGCCTACTGTCAAGGTAGCAAAATAAAATTTAAAACATTAGTTATTTCCTTCCACTTATGCTAAAAAGGATATTTTGGTGTCCTTTGAAGGGGATTGGAACTCCACAGGAAGACCAACAGAGTCAACTAACCTGGTCACATATCACTTTTTCGCATAACAAATTAATTAGAAATGGAAAATGCCTTTATCATTGCTATTTAGTATTGAAGATTTAAATAAGAAAGACAGTTTCTTAAATAACAAGTATTTGCAGCCAACATTTGAATTTATTTACTCTTTCTTTCTTTCTTTCTTTCTTTCTTTCTTTCTTTCTTTCTTTCTTTCTTTCTTTCTTTTGTTCTTTCTTTCTTTCATCCACTTTACAACCCACTATCAGCCCTTCCTTTCCTCCCAGTATTCCCTCACTCAAATTTCCTCCCATTCAAGCCTTCCTCTGGCTGCCACTCTTTCTCTACACACCTACCCAGCACCACCTCCCCACTCACCAGTACATCCACCCAGTAGCCAATGGAAGGAGGTGCAAAGACTCACACCCAAATATTAGATGGAGCTCAGGGAGTTGGGATAAAGATTGAGGGATCTGAAGAGGACAGAGACTCCACATTAAGACCAGCAGAATCAACTAATGTGGTCCCCCAGGGGCTCCCAGAGACTGCATCACCAGCCATAGAATGAGCATGCACAAGACTCACGCCCCTGCACATTCAAAGCAGATGAGCAGCCTGGTCTTCATGAGGGTCCCCCAACAGCAGGAGCAGGGGCTGTCCCTGAGACTGCTGCCTACCTCTATGAGGATCCTATACCCCTAAATAAATGAATGGGCTTTTTAAAATTCCTGTTTCACTATCAGATGGCAGAAAAATTCTATGATTCCAAAAACTGTAATGATAACACTCAAGATTGTAAAAGTAGTAAAATTTGAACACATGGGAGTTTCTACCAAGACTTGCTTTTGAAAACAAAGCAAAAAAACAAAAAACAACCATTCTCAACAATAAAAGAACATCCAAGGAATCAACATCCCTGACCTCTAGCTGTAGTACAGAGCAATTGTGATAAAAACTGCATGTACTGGTACAGAGACAGGCAGGTAGATCAATGTAATAGAATTGAAGACCCAGAAATGAACCCACACACCTGTGGTCACTTGATATTTGACAAAGGAGCTAAAAGCATCCAGTGGAAAGAAGACAGCATTTTCAACAAATGGTGCTAGTGCAACTGTCAGTCAGCATGTAGAAGAATGCAAATTGATTCATTATTATCTCCTTGTACAAAGCTCAAGTCCAAGTGGATCAAGTACCTCCACATAAAACCCAATATGCTGAAAATATAGAAGAGAAAGTACGGAAGAGCCTCAAGTACATGGGCACAGTGCAAAAGTTCCTGAACAAAATATCAATGGTTTACGCTCTAAGATCAAGAATTGATAAATGGGACCTCATAAAATTGCAAAGCTTCTGTAAGGCAAAGGACACTGTCAATAGGACAAAATGGCAACCAACAGATTGGGAAAAGATCTTTACCAACTCTATATCCTATAGAGCTAATATCCAATATAGACAAAGAACTCAAGAAGTAACACTCCAAAGAACCAAATAACTCTATTAAAAATGGGGTAGAGAACTAAACAAAGAATTCTCAATGGAGGAATATCAAATGGCTGAGAAGCAATTAAAGAAATGTTCAACATCCTTATTCATCAGGGAAATGCAAATCAAAACAACCCTGAGATTCCACCTCACACCAGTCAGAATGGCTAAGATCAAAAACTCAGGTAACAGCAGATGCTGGTGAGAATGTATAGAAGCAGGAGTGGGTTGGTGGGGGAACACTGTCATAGAAGCAGGAGGAGGGGGGATGATGGGATAGGAGGTTTCAGGAGGGCAAACTAGGAAAGGGGATAACATTTGAAATGCAAATAAAGAAAATATCTAATTTTAAAACAAAGAATAAAAAAACACCCCAACCAGAAACAGTCAAGGTAGAGTGGAATCACTAATAACTCCTGTAGACCTTAGTGAGTCTTTTAGTGACTTCTTTTTCAGTATTAGAGCTCAAACTTTTAGTGTTGATGGGAAAATTCAAGATTAGCAGGAAGGCACTGTGCTAGCAGAGTTCCAGAAAGTGTTACATTCTTCTCTTGGCCAGGGATCTCCCAATAGGAAAATTCATTCCCTAGAGGAGAGCAGTAAGAGCCAATTCCCAGGGAGGCAGGGCTTCCTTATTTTCTTTGGGAGGTCTCTTGAGATTTTAAGAGATTTGAAGGCTTGTCTATGCTTTGCCTGTGGTGTTTATAAGTTATATTCTTTGCTGCAGAGCCACTATTGGCTACACTTCCCTCTCAGTCATTATATTCACCCTTCAGTGAGGCAAACCTGAAATTTCCAGCTCTTGAACACAGGCTCATGGTGAATGTGAGAGGAATAGGAAAGGTCTGTGATTGTATAGCGTTGCTAGAACTGAGAACAGATCACATCCTATCTCAGGAATTATCAGTCAGGGTAAATTTATCTCCAAGGGGATACTTGTTAATCCTCAGTGCTCCTTTGATTGTATTTATGGAAGGCCCACTCCTAGAAGAGAAACCAGGCATGCTAAATACCTACAGCGTGAATAGCAGGTTCTTAGAATAAAAAGGTTCTCCTGTCTACTCTACTGTGTTGTTAAGTTTGCAAGATCCTGCTGCGTGCGTTCATTTACCTCCATAGCACTGGATGGACTTTTCCACTTTGTGCATTTCATAATAAGTTCTGTAACCACAACTTAGAGATGAACTCTTTGGAGATTATTTGTGTAAGCATACAATTGGCCAGAAACACATGCCAAGCAATTCAAATACTAGAAAGTACTGATTGTCTTACTGCTCAGCAATTTTGAAAGGAACCTTTAGCTGTCTGATTGAGCTTTCCTAGCCAAGAGCCATTCCAAATTCAAATCTACATCTATATCTATATTTATATCTATATCTATAGTCTCTTCTAGGACAACTATATTGAACATGAAACATATGCTGAATGGAATGATGAGATAGGTGTCCACTCTTGCCTGTGATAAGTTAAAGCCAGAGTTCAAGTCTCAGCACTCTCAAAAAGCTAAATGTCACTCAGCATTCAAACATTTGCAATTGTCATATGTTAAAAGATTCATTTCAAATGCTGTTATAACTTGGTGATTTTTCTTACAAATTCCTTGATAAACTGTGTACAATGTTTCACTTACCTCTAAATAACCATTTTCCAAAAATAATCTGTGCATTTGAATTGCATGGAAAGATAAAATTATAGAGTTAAAAATTCTAAAACTGAACACTGGAGTCAAGTTTCACTCACAACACAGAGTCTTAAATAATTTTGTCTGGTGATCCCAGAATTTATCTGAAGTCTTTAAAGACTCCTCAGGACTTTAAAGCCAATTCCACAAGGTAACCTTCACTGTGCTCCTCATGAGCACTCTGACTCTCCTTAATTTTATAGTCATGTGAGTGCAGCTCAACTTGCTTTGCCCTTAGCACAACAATTTAGCTTGTGCCTATGCTAAAACTGATATCTAACAAACTTACTCTAAGAGAGGTGTAGGGATTTGTTGAAACATATCAATTTCTTAATCTGTAATTAAATATATAATGAGATAAAAATGTATATTACCTCTAACCAGTATGGAAATGTCAATAGTGCACTAAAACTCTTTTGCTCCTGACACAAACAAGGAATCAATACTCGAGTCTATTGAAGCTTGAAAAAAATAGAGACTTGAATAATTGTCTAGTTAATTTAATAAATGCAGACAGCTGACTGAGACAAATCAAGTTGTAAAGAATTCTTTCACCTCATTATCATTTTCGGCCTGAATTGTCCAGATAATTTTTGCAATTTTCCACGTGCTTTTGCTGATATTGACAGTGTCTTTCTTTCAGCTTTTCATGCAAGTGTATTTCTTCCATTCTGCCTCAGCTCAGCAAGGTGGGAGTGCTTTATGATGCAAATCTAGCATTTTGTTGTGTCGTTGCTACTTTTCAGAGTGTTATTCTTTTTGGTTGTATGATCTTTCACTTGGTATTGATAATTTCACTATGAATGTACCCAGGGATCCATTTACACCTGATACAATACTGAATAGAGAACACCTCTTGAGGATTCTTTCTATTTTGCTCCATTTTGTGTAGTTTATTTGAATTTCCACAGATCATGTCTTTAATATTTCCTTTTCTCATAGTATACTTCCATTCCTATGGGAAATTAGTTTTATTGCTCACCTGATTTATAGCTAACTACGACTAAAGCAATGTTGTTTTTAAAGCATTTCAAGTTTTCCCTCCATGCCATATAAGCGAACATGATTCAGTTTTTCTGTCTCATCCACTCATACAGACCAGAGAATGTGTAGAAAGCAGAGGTATATTGAGCCATCATTTCTTCTTCTGAAGATCAATGGGGGCAGGTGGTAAAGGAGAAGGCATAAATACAGAAGCGAACCACAAGCATTGCTTTGTCACTATACAGCATTGTGCACCCAGCCATCATTCAGCAATGCAGAACAAGTCACCATGTCACATTGCAATTTTGATGCATAAGTGGGAAAGATTGAATTGAGAAATATAGAATACCATATTATATCTACAGAGCATCCATGATTTCATTTGTGTATCAGTTATAATCTGTTGCTGTGATAAAACACTGTGACTCAAAGCAACTTTTGCATCAAGGAGGGTGTTTCTTTGTTTGTTTCTTTGTTTGTTTGCTTGCTTTGAGTTTGTGGTTCCAGAGGGAGAGTTTATGGGGGTAAAGAAGGCCCTACAGTAATAATGAAACTGAAAGCTTACAGATAACATATTCAAGCACAAACATGGAACATTATGACTGAAATTGAAGACTAAAAAAAAAAAAAAAAAAAAAAAAAAACTGAAATTGATGTAAGGCAAGGTTATAAACTCTCAAATCCTTCCCCCTATACTATGTATTTCTCAAGCTCAATGGCTTTCAGACAAGCAATGTTGGTAGGAATAGACTACCAACATTTCTGTTGGTAACAATATTTCTGTTCTGCTAATATTGTACACTCCGCTGGCACATGATATTGAGGTCGTCTCTTAGTATACTAAGAACTGTGTTCTGTTTGATTGCCCCTTGTTTGTATGCCCCTATGACATACTTCCTCTCACACGTCTGTGTTTCTCATAACCACCAAGATAAACAGTGCCACCAACTGGAAAGCAAATATACAAATAAATGACTGTATGGGATATATGATCACTGTTACTACCATATTCAATGGTGGTAGTATTCAATCTATTTAAATATTAATATCTGAAGTATTGATGTATTATTTCTATTTTCAATAGTCAAGTGAATGTACAGGATTTTAAATTTTTATTACTAATTTTATGATTTTTCTTCCATCTTTGTCATTTTCTCTGTTCTCCATTTTTTTTTCTTTTTATAAAAGTAATGATCTCAAGCACTCTAGGTTATTTTTGATCTATGCTCAAATGATGCTTCTGGCTTCTACCTTCTGCTTGCAGTATGAAAACATGCCAAGTCACATAGGGTAAAACTCAAGGCAATTACATGCTAGGCAAACACCTAAGGAGCTGGGCTATACCCTTGATTCAAAATGGGTTTTTAAATTACATTCATTTTTAAAGCCCAGTACAAGTTAACTAATATTCTATACTATTTATTTCTCAAGCTCAATGGCTTTTAGACAAGCAACTCTGATGAGTTAAATGTTGGTAGGAAGATACTACCAACATTTCTGTTGGTAACAATATTTCTGTTCTGCTAATATTGTACACTTGTCTGGTACATGATATGGAAGTCTTCTCCTAGTATACTCAGAACTGTGTTCTGTTTGATTGCCAAATTTATCAGAGTGGTGGTTAGTTTTCCTTGGTAGAAATCACAAAATTTAGGACACTTTGTTATCTATCCACTGATTTTTTTTCATACAATAGGTTCAAAGACAAGGTAGTAGAAATGGATGCCTTAGTCAAAGGAAATTTAAAATCTGAAAACACCCATGCAATCTGGCACACCATGAGAAGACCAAACCCCTTTTTAGCAAGTATAGAAGAATGAAAAATTAAGTCAAAAGCACAGAATCATCAAAAATTGTTGAAAATATTTTTTCAACAAAATCATAAAAGAGATTTTCCCAAAGCTAAAGAAAGAGATGTCTATCAAGGTTCAAAAACATACAACATCAAATACAGAAAAGTATAACACATAATAATCTAAATATTAAATATACAGAACAAAAAAAAGGATAGTAATACCTGTAAGAAAAAAGACAAGTGACATATGAAGGCAAACCCATCAGAATAGAGCTGACTTTTCAGATGATAAAACCAGAAGCTCTAAGACAGAAGCTCTACAAAACCTCAAGAAACCACAAATTCAATAAACTCTATACCCAAGACAACCATCAGTCGTAATTGTGGTACATGGAAAAATGTTTCATTAAAAAAAAATAAGCCTTTTCAGTCACAAATTCAGCTCTTCAGAAGGTACTACAAGAAATTAGTCTTTGCATTTTTTGAATTAGATAATTAGCTTCAAATTTTTAGAAAGTAATCTAAAACAAACAAGAATTAAACAAAATACCACAATATATAGATAATATAATTATTTTTCTTTTTTGATTTAAGTTTAATTGCATTATGATGAGAAAAGATACATAATTTCAATTTATCTGAAATTGTTAACATTTAAAAACACATTTTGAGTAAATAGACATACATCACATTCTTCTTTCTCTTTTGTTCCCCAACTCCTCCCAGAAAGCCCCCTTCAAAACCTGCAAAACCTTTCATTTTTATCATATTTTTAAAAATTCATAAATATTGTAACAATAAAATGAGTATTATAAAAGTTGTTCGATATAAAACCACCATCATTTGAACAGTCTTATGTAGATGTTTATCTACAGCAATACTGAAAATACATATGTTTTTCTCAATATAAATTTTAAATAACTCCAAATATATTAACTGTATGTTAATTTAAAATAATATATTACGATTAGTTTTTTTAATGAACATAAATAGATAAAGTCTTTTCCTTTGTTTGTTTTGTTTTTAGTAGAGCTTAAAATCTTGGCTCTTACTTGGTTACAAACACAAAATAAGGACAGTTTTTGGGTTCTTAAATTAATTCCTCAACTGTAACAGAACATTATATCAGATCGTGTATCAAATAGTAGAACTGATTTCTTTAGTGGTTGCTGCCTTTCTGATTGTGAAGACCAAGTGAACACAGGAGGAATTATATTTCATGGATATTAACCCTGTTTGCTTTTGCTCCTCTCTTTTAAAACTTGGAGGTACATTGTTGGACAAAGCAGAAAGATGGATCCTATTTTCTTATCCAGTATGTGAGATTGTATCTTTTTGCTGGGAAATTAACACTCTCAATATTGGGACTTAATGTTGAGAATTGTTTAAAAGTGGAAGTGGTCCTTTAAACCTCTGTGGTTAACTATTCTGTGATTATGTATTCCTTGTGTCCTCAAGTTTCTCGGATGCTGTAGCAAAACACTAATCAAAAGTAATCTGGGAAAGGAAGGCTTTATTTCAGCATACAATTTGCAGTCGATCATTAACGGGAAGTCAGGGTGGGATCCCAAGGTGGGAAGGAAGCAGAGACCACGAAGAGATGCTGCTTACTCCTTTGCTTTTCCTGGATAGCTCAGCCTGCTTTCTTATATAACTAAGGACTAACTGGCAAGTTTTGGCCCCTCCCACAGTAGGGTCGGCTTTATTTTATCTTCCTTATGGTTACACTTGAGAATTCATCAATTTTACTGATTAAAAAAGAAGACTATTGCGGTGGTTAATATCTAATTGATCAAATTAAAGATCATAACAGGAATTAGTGAAGCTTAATGTGGATCTGACTGTAAGAACATTTTCAGCAAGGGTTATCTGAGGACAGATGACCAACCTAAAAGATGGTAACATCACCCATGGGCTGTATTCTGAGACTGAGAAAAGAGAGAAAACACATTGAGCATCAATGCATCCTACTCGCTCCTTCTGAACAAACTCAGATGTAAGCTTTCCACCCCATAGGTTTCCATTGCCTTTAGCTCAGCCGTGTTTGCTTCCTGGGTGGACAACACCCTGCCAATCTCTGAGACAAAATAAATTCCTCCAGTTCACTGAGTTGTTTGTCTGTGGTGTAAATTTATTTCACAAGACCTGCCCTTCTTCTTGGAGTGGAGATTGCCCCTCCCTACATTGCGTTTGTGGATCTACCAATGCTAAAGCAAAGAGTGGTGGTTCATTTATATTATTATCTTACATTTACAATATTCATAACTGTTTTAACTTTTATAGTTATTTTATGGTCACAAATATTTCTTTTCTGAACATTCTGACATTTTCCTTACGGTAAACCTAGGGATATACTTATTCTGTATATACGTGTTTAGTAAATGACTTGAGATTCTTAAGGTTAACTCCAACATATGCATAGATATAGGCATAGGTATAAGTATAAGTATATAGTTTAATTATACTTCCATATCCCAGAGCAGTTGAGGTACACAGATCACCCAAAGCCTGAAGTTTGATCATACCTGATAGTGACAGAGCAAATCAATGAACCATAGACTCTGAACCACTTAGAAGCAGCCTGCACAGCATGGATAGTATTCTTGTAGGTTAAATTAAATGTAGCTGGAACCTGGAAAGGAAGGGATGGCAAAATGGGGAAAACCACAGAATGTTTGTCATTTGAACACATATACTGAGAATGAGTGCCTGGAAATTGGCAGTTACTAGGTAAAAATTAAAATAATTCACTATATATTGCTGGATCCCGGAAGCCTCTGAAGCTACTGAAAGGAGTTCTAAATTACAACGCACTAGGAAATAAAGCTGCAATCATAGGTACAAGCATTTGTTCTAATTTAGGGGATGTCTCAAGCAGCCTTCCAAAGACATTGCATCAATTTGCAATCTTCCAAGCTGTGTGCAAGAATTACATAGTCTATAAATAGACCTATGCATATATTGTGTCCTGTTTTCTTAAGAGTGAAACAGGTGAAGTGGAGAAAGAATGATCAATCTGTCCAGTAGAAGTGTGGTGACCAGTATAAGGAACAAGTCACTTTAGAATGGCTCATCTCACAATTTCCCTTACCAGCTGGACATGAATTGTAAATCTGGATGTAATTGGTGAAAACAA
Source organism: Mus pahari (assembly GCF_900095145.1). Taxonomy (NCBI): domain Eukaryota; kingdom Metazoa; phylum Chordata; class Mammalia; order Rodentia; family Muridae; genus Mus; species Mus pahari. Next base: position 127,421,414 of record NC_034593.1, on the reverse strand, counting down.
GACATATTTTAGGGAGAGAGGCTTGGGAAAACATCATCATGACATTAGAAAAGACTAAGCTTTAAATAGAGTATAAGAGCACCATGTACTAACATAACAAATTAAATAATATAAGGGAATTGTTCATCAAGCACACATGAAAATATTAAGAAGCCAAAAGTAAAGAATATTTATTATGTATTTATAAATTTGCATATATATTACATCTAAAATGAAACTGTATACCAAAATATAAGGCATCCTACAACTCATAAAACATAGATATGGTTAATTTGCAAGCATATTTCACAAAAAGCTAAAATTACAAGATAAATGAAAATCTTAATACAAATGAAAATGTTTGTCACATTAAGAAAATTGAGCCACTCTTAAAAATAATATATCACATATGCTCTCTAATTGCTACTTTCTAAGTTGTATATAGATACATATAACTGTGTATATAAGACATGATAGTAGAAATGAATTTGTCTAAGGGAACACATGAAGCAAATGGGAGGGAGAGCACCGACAACACCCAGGTAGCCATTAAGGCAAATAACAAACTCCATATTTATATAATGTGTACTTGTAAAAAAATACTTTCAAATATATGTGGTACCATGCCTCAATGAATGAAGTTTTGAGGAAATGTGTGCCAATAGCATGGTATAGCCATGTCAAGGACTCTAATGCCTCAACCCCATGGAAATGACACAACCCTCCCCAGGTGATGCTCATAAGGTATGCAATGCCTTCCTTGGTTTCCTGTAAAATATTGATAGTGTATGAACAATATGCTTCCATTGCCTGGATACTCACAGCTCACAATTACTCCCCTACAGAGACCATACCTATTGAGATCAGTTAGCTCTGCCTCCTTGTGTAGCTGTATATAAAAACACTGCATCCTTGTTTATTGGTATGTATTACCCACCTCCTTGTTCAGCTGTATTCAATGACCAAACCTCTCTGTTCAACTTGATGTAATAAACACACAGAACTGCTGGAAGGTGCTCGAGTTGCTTCATAAGAAACCTCAGTCCTCCATATCCCAGTTTTCTGTGTCAATATTTCTGTATGTGTGCTTGTCTTTTCTTACCTTCTCTAGTTAGGTCAAATTTCTGGAAGCCATTTGAGGACCTGGCAAGTATAAATACCAGCAGTGTGTGCTGCAGCAATAATCAGAGAAAGTGTCTACCAAGTTTAAAGGTAATTATCTATTAAAGGCCACAGATTATTTTAAGTAAAATATATACTACTTTCTTAGAAGATAGATTAAAAGAAGGTACCAAATAACAAGAAGAGTATTTCAAATAGTTATCTATACTCTTGACTTAAATCTAACTTAACATTATTCTGTGTGAATATATCAGGGTTTACCTTTACAACAGTTCTAAGGATATTTGAAAATAATATGACTGTAATTCATATGATATATATATATATATATATATATATATATATATATATATATATATATATATATGGCACACTGTTGTTGTTTTTGAGAAAAATGAGAATATTTGAAGGAAGTGACCCAAATTGATTTAGTGATCCATAAATGAAAAAGGCAATTAATGACAATGTTTTATAGCTAGCAAAATTTTCAAAATTCAAACAGCATTATGTTAGTGTTTGTTATGCATATAATAAAGCCATGAAAACATTGCATTCAATATTCAGCATGCATTTCAATTTATGCATCTACTGAACATTCTATTGATTTTACCAGCCGTGGTGGTATGCCGGAGGTTGTGTAGGCTTACCTCCAACTTACAAGCTCCTTTTAGGTCCCATTTATGCATCTCATATTCTAGAATGAGTGGAATTCCCAGGGGGTATACTAAAACAATAACATAACTACAAGGAAAGTTCAGGGCACTTGTTTTTTAACTCCCTGCTTTTAACCTGAGCTAGGGATATTATTTGATTCATATAACAGCACAACCTAATACCTCAGGAAATTATCATGATCAGAAATAGCCTCCAATTGTAGGCTCTGAGTATCTATAGTTCCTCGAGCCTCTCTACCCTTGGGAGAGTCAATTTGAAAGTACTCCCTAAATCATCCCTTAGAAGATTCAAAAGCAGGTAGAAACTCTTTGCTTACAATAATAGTTCAATCATAAACCACAATTTTCTATTCTTTCTCTTTAATTTGTAAGAGTGTTCCTTATTAACACTTAAAGCATAACTTACTATGCAATTTTTCTTTCAAGGGAGCCCAAACTAAAGCACAAATTTCTCAAAACTCCCAAGTTCCTCACTATTTTCATTCAATATTTATACACTTTCTATACATACATTGATGTTCTTTCAGTGACTAACTTTTGTTTGCGAATTCTCACTTCTAATGTGTTTGTTGATGTCTTGGTGCCATACTATGATATTAAGTTTATAATTACTCATATTTTAGGTACAGTGATGATTATCTTGGTTGCCAACTTAACTGCTATATCTAGAATCAACTAAAACCCAAGTAGTTAGGCACTCCTATGGGGGATTTTTCTTGATCTAGTTGCTTGAACCAAGAAGTGGCAACCCAAATATAAGGACATGAAAGAAGAAAGCCTTGCTCTGTGTCTTTTCTCTCACTCTCAATGGCTAGTCCATCTACATCATCACTACATCATTCCCTCCCCAACCTTAAGACTAACTGCTTCAGGATTCCAACAGAGATTAGATGAGCAGCTCACTGAGGAATTCCCTAGGACTTCAATACAATATTGGGAGTGATGGCTCCACATCCTCTCCAGTGTGAGACAGTCTTCATTGGACAACATTCTTTAAGGCAATCTAATCCACATGGCCTTTCATTGTATTAGTACTGTGTCTTCAGCCAACTTTTGCTAGTGTAGACATACTTTATTGTTTTTCTTTTACTATATGCTTGGTTTTTATTCTTAAAGTTTGCCTTAATTTTATACTCATTAAGTGTTCAATAATGCCAATATTTGTTTTCTTATTTCCCGTTTCTACAGCTCTTTTCCTCCCGAAGGCTATTACATATAGGTGTTTGCCTCTGTATAATTTTGCTGTTTGTATTTTTTAATTGTAATGAGTTTCTCATTTTGCTCAAAATTATACTGATCTTTTGATGTTATCTGTGGAGACTATCTATGGATATTATTTAAAATAATTATGATTGTCAATATCCCAAAGAATCAGGAGCAAATAAAAATTCTGGGGTGAATGTATCAATCCCATATTATATACTTACCTAATTACTTAGCATATTCATGATTATCAAGGATGTCTATTTCCAGGAATTACAACAAAGTAGATACAGAGGAAAAGGCAAAGTACTTAAATAAAGTAAAAATTTCAAAGTAACCGAAAATACATGATTTCAAAGCTTCAATTTTGAGCAAATTTTTATGGTTTCATTGTTTTTTAAGATCACTAAACATCCATGAGTTTTGTGCTTTTTTCATGTTTTCCTTCTTTATTCAATTGTCTTAGGGTTTCTATTGCTATGAACAGACATCATAACCAAAGCAACTCTTATAAAGGGCAACATTTAATTGGGGCCATCTTACAGGTTCAGAGGTTCAGTCCATTATCATCAAGGCAGGAAACATGGCAGTATCAAGGCAGGCATGGCATTGGAGGAACTGAGAAAGTTCTGAATTCTACATCTTCATCCAAAGAAGCCAGGAGCAGATTGTCTTCAAAGAGCTCGGAGAAGGGTCTCAAAGTCCACCCCCACAGTGACACACTTCTTCCAATAAGGCCACACCTCCTCCAAAAAGGCCACACCTCCTAACAGTGTTACTCCCTGGGTCAAGTATATTCAAACAACTACATTCCACTCCCTGGCCTGATAGGCTTGTTCAAACCCATGAGTCTATGGGGGCTATGCCATCATGTTGTGCAGTTACTATGAATTATTATAAGGATATAGAAATAGGTTATATGATCAAATACATAAAATGCACACACACTTATACATACATATACATATGTACATGTACATATACATTATACATACATGTTGTATCCCAATATACACATATTTGTCAATTTTCCCTTAAATTTTAAATATATCTAATTACATTTTATTTTATATGCTTTGGAACTATAATATTACATTGTGAAAAATTTGTTCCATTGACCAGTAAAGGAACGCTAAACTGTTCCTTGTAATTTATGTATACAATTTTTTTCTGAAAAAAAAAAACTGTTATTGTACTGGCTGAAGATAAACATTTTCATTATTTCTGTAAGACTGATTTTCTTCGATGCTTTTGATCCTTTCTTCCATCTAATCTTCTTGTTTATTCATTTATTAATATATTACTTCTAGACAGAGCATTACAAACATGCTGACTAGATATACTAATTACAAATAAAAACGAGAGAATAGGGTGTATCCTCATTGATGTAGAATTATTTAAGGCTATTAATACAACCACAAGTCAAAGAGGAAAGTAATTATTATCTAGACAAGCAAGCTAAGTCCTAGGTGGTTACAGAGCATGATGGAGGAAAGATGTCTCTCTTTCATCTTGGTTGGTGAAGCCAGATGGGAGAGATCATAAAGAAAACAATCTTTATCCCAGCCATTAAATGGGTTGACCAGAATTTGGTCATAAAGAGCTTGCCCAGAAAATGTGAGGACATGAATTCAATGTCCAGTACCACATCAAAGATGGAAGAAAGACAACCATTAAATATATAGAAACAGAAGCATTGTCAGTAGATTTCAGTAGCTTATTAAATATGAAGTCAAGTTAATCATCCACATAATTAGGTATTAAGTATTGTTTAAAAGGAGAACAGTGTCGAATGTTGAATCTGGGGCCTTATTCATACTGGAGGCTCAGTTCAGCCATAAGTACACTAGATGCCTTTAAGGAAAGGGTCTTTGGAATTTCCTGTGCTTCATTTTCATTCTACAAAAGGTTTCAGAGAGTTGCACGAAGAATTAACGATTAAATTATACCAGATGAATAGAATAGTGTGTGGTATATACCAGCTACTTGAACTGAGTTGATTTAATTAATGTCCTTTCCATTATTATTAGTATTTACAGGTAAGAACATATAAACAAATAAATCAGATGTGTTTACCTAAGGAAATTTGATTTTTAAAATGAAGTAGAATATTCATCTGAAAAAAGTCATTTATCTTTTCCCAGATCACCTTATGTGAATATTAAATATAATTTATATTACAAACAAAACAGCATGATTTTGTAATTTTCAGTGGCAAACCTTAAAGGGAAAAAATCCATGGTATTTTCCTATATTTGGTGTAGAGATAATCCATACATGTCTGAGTTTATACTTTAGGTTTTTATATCTGAGATTTCCGTAGAGTTCCTTAAAGTGTTTACAAAATATAGACAGGAATTGAATTTTTTTTTAATTTTTACTGATCTTTAAACATTTCAATGGTACATTAAACAAAAGCATTTCATTAAAACATGAATCAAAATTAGATTGCATTTATGATCTGTGGATAGTATGTTAGATTACAGAATAATTCAGTGGTAAAGCCTTAAGTACTCATGTACTTAAGACCTCATGTGTACTCAAGAACTCATGAGGTTTTGAATTTGATACCCAAACCCTCACCAACACAGTCCCTTATATACATGTACATGTCCATAAGCTTTTTTGTTTGTTTGTTTGTTTGTTTGTTTGTTTTTCTCTGTGTAGCCCTGGCTGTCCTAGAACTCACTTTGTAGACCAGGCTGGCCTCGAACACAGAAATCCACCTGCCTCTGCCTCCTGAGTGCTGGGATTAAAGGCATGCGCCACCACGCCTGGCCTGATAAGCTTTTATATGACTTATTTTTTAAAAAAATATTTGAAAGTAAATGTAAACCTTTAAAATGTAAGATCTGGATACCTAGATTGTATGTAATTAGGTATCTTATCTTTCCAAGTTGTTCCTTAAAGCAGGAAGTCATAATTTAATCAATGTTTTTAATACACAAATACAAAATTATACATGATCCAAAATAAGTATTAATGTGCATTGATTTGTATTATCTTGCTAGTTTTTCTCACATTCGAGAAATTTTTCCTAACACACACACACACACACACACACACACACGTTACTTAATAATTTTTTACTTTGTATTGAACTTAATAGTATTGTTTGAGAATTATAGTCTAGTAGATATGACAAAAACATCATATAAATAACTAGTGTTTAGCACACGCTAAAAAGCTGTGGCTTCAGCTTCCTACATTATATTCCTTTGGTGCATCCCATCAGCAACAAATTCTGTCCAAAATAATCAATTTCTTTTTATTCTTCTTCTTCTGCATTAGAAGTTGTTTTCATCTTTCTCATTCAAAACTTCTTTAGGCTCTCTTGCAGAATTAATTATTGACTCTTTGATCCTAAATAGAGGAGACATACCTACACAATTCAAACCCTATATACTTAAGCACCTACACGTTGGCGTGGAATTCATCTTTTTTTTTTTTTTTTTAGTTCTTTTTGTTTTTATTTTGGTAGTATGTCTAGTTACACATAGAGATAGAAAAATTGTTAAAGTGGACAGAAATTGTGAAAAAGGGGCTATAATATTTGCAAACTAATTCTTATAAATAATTAAGAACCACATTCTGATGGATTAATATGCGCAAACGCTTATTATCAGAAACACTGAATAAATACAATTTGTCACTGAAGATGAAACTTTGTTATAAGAGTCCAGTTTTGAGTATTCACAAAATTGTGATTGTCTTTTACAGTTTTGCAGGGTTTTTGTTTGTTTGTTTGTTTGTTCTTCCTTGAAACCACTCAGGACAGAATTTATATGGAATTCATTGTAAATCACCTAATACGTTTTAAATAAGAGGTGTAACATACAAAAACAGATGCTTTTCAGAAGCGAACTTGTTAGTGAGTTACTAAAGGAGTCCAACTGGTATGCAGAAGAAATCTGGATCCCGCTAGCTGTGCTGCTTAGCGGATTTCTACGCAACTGTAAGATTATTACCGCACAATCTTGCAGTGGCTTCACTGGCTTCTTTGCATGTGGCCTCACATACAGGCAGAAACAAATGAGGCAGCTGGGGCTAGGTTATGCTTTGTGTCACATACTTACTATGAGCATTCTAGAATCTGGAGAAACTCTGGGGAGTCCATTTGACAAAGGAAGTCTGAGAGTCTTTCATCAGAGGGCCATAACTGTAATGCAGACTCGACTCTAACTGCATCTAAAATCCCTTTCCTGTTACCATTTCACAAAGCCTAACGATGGCAATGATTCTGCGTCACATGTCCAGATTCCAGCCACAGTCCAAAGAATTGGATTCTTTCAGGTATAAACAGAATGGGCCACCTGATACTTGCGTTTACCACACTCTTCCTTCTAACGCCTACGATGTACATTTTTCCAATCTGAAAAGCATCATCATGTTCAGAGGTTCTCAAGTGATGCATAGTGTTAGAGTACCATCTCAGTTTTCTTTTCTTTTGTTTGTTTGTTTTTGTTTTTTTGTTTTTGTTTTTAAATTAGTGGGATTATAGGAAGAAGTCCCTTTATGGTTTATTCAACCTTGACAGTTGAATGCCAAAGTCCTTGTTAAAAGATAGCATTGCATGATAAGGCGGGATGTAGGTTTTAGGTGGAACATTTCTTCCCCCACCCCTTGGATATTTTCTTTATTTACATTTCAAATGTTATACCCTTTCCCAGTTCTCCCCACTGGAAACCCCTATCCCACTCCCCTCCCCCTGAGTCTATGAGGGTGTTGCCCCACCCACCCACTCTTGTCCTCAAATTCCCCTGCACTGTGGCATCAAGCCTTCACAGGACCAAGGGCCTCTTCTCCCATTGGTGTCCTACAAGGCCATCCTCTACTACTTACACGGCTGGAGCCCTGGGTCCCTCCATGTGTACTCCTTGGTTGGTGGTTTAGTCCCTGAGACCTTTGAGGGTCTGGTTGGTTGATATTGTTGTTCTTCCTATGGGGTTGCAACCCCACTCAGCTCTTCCATTCCTTCCTCTACCTCCTTCGTTGGGGACCCCATGCTCAGTCCAATGAGTTCATCGATTCTTTAGTTGATGGTGCACTTTCCTTTGTCTTTACTTGCCTTGCCTCCAGTTTGTTTACTTTTACTCTTTGCATCTCACTTTACTAGTGCATTTCCATGCACAGATGAACAGTCTAATAATGTACTTGCTACACATATGTTGGAATATATTTATGCTAATGAATTATACATTGATCTAAGCTTACAGCCACTTTTTTTTTCATTTACTATTACCATTGAGTGGATATGTTCATTGGTAGATATACACTCTTATGTCTGAAAAGTTTTAAAGTTTCTTAATAAAAGAATACTAGGTTTTTTCTTTTTTCCATTTTGTATTTCATGAGCTCTATTATAAAAATTTCAACCTCTGTCGATAGTGACTGCACATAAGGCAAACATGGAAAGTAATGTAAAGATGCAGTTCTAGCTATACGTGTCACTGATCATCCTCAGTCTTGTCTAGCAACATTATTGGTGCAGTGAATGAATGACAAATCTGCCTACCTGTTCTATATTATTCAACCACCAAAATATAAGTATAAATGCCCTCTGTGTGACAAGCACAATTTTACTCACTGGGCACATACAGTACAAATTACCACCCTGTAGGTGCTGGTACCTCTCAAACACACTAAATCGACCTTTAGGAAAAGGTGAGTTTGTAACTCTGATTATACACTTGAATTTGTGTAATTAAATTGAAATGAAAGAAAAATACTGGGGTTGTCTGGAATCCACCAGCTTTTATGGTGGATCTAGGTTATTTTGTGCTTAAACAAATGACAATTCCTATATAGATGCTTAGAAATCTTATTTGCTCCTAAGAGTAACACAAGTAAAGATAGATGCTTCAGACTATTTCGTAGAAAGAACTTACTATTGTTTAAGATACACACAACCACACACACACACACACACACACACACACACACACACACACAAGCATCTTGCATCTTAAAAATAAAGATTTGCGGGCTGGTGAGATGGCTCAGTGGGTAAGAGCACCCGACTGCTCTTCCAAAGGTCCGGAGTTCAAATCCCAGCAACCACATGGTGGCTCNGGTGAGATGGCTCAGTGGGTAAGAGCACCCGACTGCTCTTCCAAAGGTCCGGAGTTCAAATCCCAGCAACCACATGGTGGCTCAGAACCATCCATAACAAGATCTGACGCCCTCTTCTGGAGTGTCTGAAGACAGCTACAGTGTACTTACATATAATAAATAAATAAATCTTTAAAATAAAAAAAAATAATAAAGATTTGCTAACAAATTCTGAATCTATGGAGAGTTCAAATGTCTCATTTTGTTTTACCATTTTATAAAGAAACACAGAATAACCTGTATTATACTTACCTTTATATGACAAAGCAACAGAGAACATAGCGAACTGGATGGAAGACCATGATTGCCCGGCCCCCATTATCACTTAAGTATTTTATTATGGTAAAACAACAGCAATAAACTAACCTGGGGATGATTAGCTTTCTAAAATTATCCCTTTTGCATGAAAGGCTTGACCTATATCCATTCTAAGTAATTGAAGTAAGCATCCCTAGCTTACCAAAGCAATAAAATATAAGGAAATGATCTCAACTTTAATGCTCCTAAGCATGCCTTCAGGAGTTTGTGAAAAATGAAAATTACAAGCTCTACTCAGAGAGCCTTCCATAAGACAGGTGTGAAATCCTCAAGTCAATTTTCTCATAAGAACTCTAGATTATTTGGAAAGAATGCTGGATCTTAAATTAGCAGAAGACTAACATTATAAGTAGAACAGAAGCTGAAGGTAAGCCAGTTTTGGATTTGCCTCTACTTAAAATACTATATATGTGAGATACACACTGCTAGGCAACAACTAGCTATGCCCTAGCAACTTAAAACTGCACCTCTAGATACACAGAGTTTGCCAATGAGGAACTGAGGGATAGTTTGTGGGAATTCTTATCAGGTTCACAAGTAAATCCTCAACTAGAAAAGTATCTCTTTAAGCTTCCCAAATTGATTGATGGAAGAAACTTCCTTAGGTGGCAGCTCTGAGCATTTCATTGACAACTGAGCAGAGACCACTCCTGCCTTCCCATAATTCTTAGAGTCATCAGCAATCCCTTATATCTAGGCTTCTCTACTGTGGGTGGGTATATAATCACTTGTATAGTGAGAAGACTCTACGGCAGAAACCCACTGCCAAGATGTGACTCAGAAGTGATGTCTTACCACCTGACCCATACTCCATTAGTTAGAAAAATGTAATAGATTCTCTTTCTTCTCTAAGCGAAGGGAAGCACAGTGTATGGAATCTCAGAAGTGGGCGTGGAAAGCAACTGCATAATTTTTCAGACACACAGGGCCTTACTTAAGTTGTTTAGCAGCAGTGAGTATAAGTTTTCTTGTCTAATAACAAATAGAATAATATTGCATGAATAAGAAAATATATAAGGATATTGCCATGTCATCAATATTGTATAAATACCACATATATGAATAAAGGCCTCATTAAAAGAGGGTATAGAATTCACTCAGGAGACTGCAATAGCTTATCTCAAAAATAACTCCCAAATTGTGCCATGATTCCTAAATCTTATATTGCTGTGTTTATTAACTACAATGTATATCCACAACCAAACACTGTTTCATGGATGCCATGCAATGTGTGACAATGTTTGATGAATGAACAGACATCTTAATAAATGGCTGATTTATTTCATTTATTTAGTTATCTCTCTCTCTTTTATTAGTCATTTTCTTTATTTACATTTCAAATGTTATCCCCTTTCCTAGTTTCCTCTCTGAAAATCCCCTGTCCCCTCCCCACTCACCCCGCTCCCCAACTCACCCACTCCTGCTTCCTGAACCTGGCATTGCCATATACTGGGGCATAGAATCTTCACAAGACCAAGGGCCTCTCCTCCCATTGATGGCTGACTAGGCCACCCTCTGCTACATATGCAGCTAGAGATATGAGTCCCACCATGTGTTTTCTTTGATTGGTGGCTTAGTCCCACGGAGCTCTGGGGGTAGTAGTTAGTTCATATTGTTGTTCCTCCTATAGGGCTGCAGACCCCTTCAGCTCCGTGGGTACTTTCTCTAGCTTCTTCATTGGGTACCCTGTTATCTCTCTATTGTTTATACAAGGATTTTATAAACAAAACAATGCCCTCTCAGCTGGATCTTATTGAAAATTAATTTGAATTAATGTCTATGGATGCAGCCATTGAAAGTAGAAACAAAGAATTCCAACACACCATACAGGAGGTATTTCAATAGGGAAGAGTATTCAAGGAGTTATGTATTTATGGACAGCCATACCTTTTGAACTTCTAGCTTAAATACCTGTTTTGACAGACAAGGAATTAACTGGCCATTACCACTACCCTTGCTGGTATTCATCTGCACTCTCATAATATATAGCAAAAAATGTAAAGATCTGAAGATGATTGTTTGAAGGCTTAGTTCATTAAAAAAAAAAACACTCATTAAGTAAAAGAAACCGAAGAAAAACATTCTTCAGGATATTTCTGTTATACACTATATTCATTACTTTAAAAAATTCTATCTATTTATTCTGTTGCAGTGTTTATTCAGAGACGATCTGGGTGGGTAGAGATATAAGAATTAGAATGTTGAATGTAGTAAATACCAGAGATAAGAAACTCCTACTTCTATACTGATCCTATCAACACATACAAGTTACCACACAATAATTCAGCAGGGAAAGAAAACAGCAAGAGAAAATACAATAAGAGATTTACTTTTTAGTAGATAAATCATCACCCCTAAAAAAATCATTTTCCCTAATGTGCCAACATTTCTTTAGTTAATCTCTTCTGTCCCTGACCCCTCTGCATTTTCTGTGAGGCCCTTATGCTATGTGCCTTGGTAGGCTCATTAAATTTATAAGATGCTGTTCTATGAAGCAATACAAAACTCATCATCTTTAATTATTTCATTTTGGTATACTTTTGAATACATCATATTTTAAAATTCTTTAATATTTTTGTCAGTATTTGAATTTTTCCCTTAACTACTCATTTCCAAATTACTCCTCGCACTGGCAAATATTGGTAATTGTGCTGCTGTATAAATATAAAGCCTATTTAACAATAATTTCCTGAAAACATTGAATGTATTAAGATTGATAGAAAGGGATAGTCTGAACAAAACAAGCAAGACTGCAGAATTTAATCATAAAACATTGCATCAAAAAGAAATATGTACGCTCATTAGCTGAGATTCTCAGGTATGGGATGTACATGTGAGAGGTTTATGGAGAGTGGGTTTGTATAGGTGCTGGCAGAAGAACTGTCCCTTTTGTTTCTTAATTTTTTTATTCCCTTGGGTGGGCCATGCAGATTCCACAGTTGAAAAATTTGAATTTAGGAAGAAATGAAAATAAAAACTTATAACCTTTCTCCAAATCATGCACATTTCTCTTTTCCTACTTAGCAATCAGGATTTCTCATGTCTTTGGTAATGTTCTGAAGAGTCCTTGAACCTTTCAAAAACCTGCCCAAAGGTTGCTAGCACAGATAAATCCACCAATTACATAGTCTTGCACAATCACGGTAGATATAAATAGGAATAATTTACAGTTAACATGAAGCTTTCAAAGATTAACCCATGAAATTTATCTAAACGTAAGAAAGCATCAGCATTTACATTATTAATACTGCCTGATTTCATATTTCCATTGGTTACACAGATTTGCAGCTTATATGTGTAAAATGTGTAGCTTTGTATATATTGTGTCATTTTCTATAGTTAAAAATTGATGTAGATATTCTTTCACTGCGTGTTCTAATGTGTGAGGCATGAATTTTCTGCAAAGCTCTACCTAGGCACAGTTCTTCACTCTAATGAAAGTGGACCATAGTATATTCAGGCTAGAACATAAAGGTCATCTCTTTCAGAAAACAGGACCTGTCATTTATCAGTTTTGCCCACAACTCAAACCATGAAGACCTTGGTGACATTGGAGGCCATCACTGGTACCTCATCATGTTTAAGTTAAAAGAATCACTTTCCAAGGAACCTTATTAGACTTTTCAAGGTTTCTGGTTCTTAAACTCTCAATATTTTTAATTATGGGGTGGATAAGGTGGCAACAATCTCAGCAATAATTTTAAAGTCTACTGTATTTCTACAGCTAACCAATCCTGTAGTCATATGTTTCACCTATTTAGTTCCAGGATGAGAATGGCATAGTTAGTTCTGTACTAGATATATGGATTCCAGGATTGCACATGTTGGTTTGGGGTATATTATTGGGCTCAATTTGGTATGTCATATATTGACATGGCTACACAGTGGGCTTGGCTTTTTTAACTTACAATTTTTAGGAAATATTATCCAGGAAAAGTCAGTTGTACCAGGATTTGCTGAATGGTCATACCAGTTGGCAGATGATGAATGGCATCATTCTTGTTGTCCATGGTCCTGCAGTTCTATGCACCCAGGTTCAATTGGTAGTAGAGTCCATCCTCTAGGGAGACATGAAAAGCTAGCAGTCATTCTCCTGATGTTCCTCTAAGGGTCATAAATGAGAAGATAATGTGCAAGGTAATGACTTTAAATGTAGAAATCTATAGAACACAACCTGCAGAAACAAGTCAAACTGGAACAAGATAACACAAATGGAGGATTTAACATTGTTATCTGATATTCTATGCACTGATTAGAAATATTTTCTAAGTACTGAAAACCATTGTACAGGAAACATCTGTGTATAGGAAATGTATAATACTGAGCAGGATGCTCAGTAAGAATGGCTTTTACAGTTAGTTTCAATATTATTCTAGCTCACCACTTTCAGGAGGCTTGGTAGCTTTATTCTATTGATTCTACTCAGTCATTTGGGTATAAGACATAAAAGCAACTGTAGAGAGTTAAGGAGGGCCCATATTAGGTAGTGTTTATGCAATATAATCTTCATTATATTTTAACACAGTAAGGGACTTGTAAGATGGAATTGAAACAGAACAAGGAACATGACTTCATTCTTACTCTGCTTAGTCATTTTAGGAACACATGTGGAGACTGTCAGCATGTTTGAATCAACCTCTTGTGTTTCCTATGTCAACAACTGTTTCATATGATAGATCTTCTGTTTGTTTCCCTCTAGGTACCTTCTGTGGAACCCAGTACTTTTATAATCCAAGATCACAAAGGTTCACTTAAAGCACTGGAGCTGCATTAACTCATACATCAAGGATAAACCAACATTAATGCCATCACCTTTTGTCTGGGAAGCTAAATCAATTAAAGAAGGAGACAAAGTGAGTTAAGATTGGTTTAAGCCCCTGGTAAGAATGGAATCTATCTTTGGGGTTGCTCTAGCCTGAAGGCAAGATAGGTGATAAACTTGTGGGATAATTTGGAAGACTTGTGAAAAGGTTCTTACATATTATAGTATTCAGTTATTCATAACATTAAAATTTTTGACAAATTGTATGTCTGAAGATTTGCATCAATAAATGCTCTTTTTTGGCAAAATGAAATTCTATTCTTTTTATATATGAACAATGGTCTTACTATTTACATATATGAAGTTGACATAAGGTATAATTGCCTTACTTCAAATGTGCTCTGAAATCACATGTAAAAATTTGTAAAATTATCCTAAAATTATCTTAGTGTAATCCTTTGTGTTACATGTTAGACTTTTTGTTATTGATGTTTCTTTGTGATTTGAAATGCTACTCAAGGACCATGTTTATCACATCCAGGCAGAGAGACAGAGGACCTCACATGAGTAACCATAAGCCCTTCCTACTGCTCAGCTAATCATGGATGCAAGGGAAGAATGAAGGCTACGATGCTGAATAATTCTAACAGACGGCTTTCTCTTCAACCATGATGGATTTGGGCCTAGGAAGGATTGCATTTTCATCATTCTGTGCTACAAAGATGCAGAAAATGTACATTCTTAGAATGTAACTCAGCTTTAAAGGAAACCTCTCAAAATAGATTTTTAAGAATACTTAAATGCAAGCAGTATTCACAATTTTTTAGATATCAGAAGGTAGGGAAACTGACAAGAAAAATGCTAGAATTTAACACTGCACAAAGGCAGTGTTACTACTAGGTCTGAAACAGCAAGAGGAAAGAGTGTTCTATTCTTGAATCTAGATAATACAGCTACGCAGAGAGACTCTGATGGCAGCTGTAGATGCCAATAGGTGTTCAATGTCTAGTGGCGTTTAGGTAGAAGTACTCAGGAGATTTTACTCCATTTATTGTCCAGTCTTTTTCCAGTAGCTTCCCCAGAACGTGGAAGGAAAAGAAATAATCCTCAGAACACACATAATTGGAGGGAAGTATAATGCATATACCTAGAACAAAAGGGGAGATTTTGAAGCTATATATCAACATAAACTATCCCAAGCATCATAGAGATTGTCATGCTATAATTCCGAAACAACACAGCAAAGACATAAGGTTGGTATAGGGATCAGGTCAAGAGAGAAGCCTGAAAAGGTGCCCATGGCATCTGGTTTAAAACTTTTGATACTATTTCAATTTTCAGTCAGAAGCTCACTAATGTAGTACCAGAATGAAACGGAAAATGGGATGTTAAGTAACAACTGATTGCTGTAGACTGCATTTGGCAAATATCAGAGGAAAAGGACAAATTCAAAAAGCCATTATGAAAGCGAGTAGGAATGTCCCCAAATATGAGGACTTGTCAGATTGGAACCATGACTGCATCTCAGTTCCAAACAAGGTAACATAAAAGGAGGACAGTTTGAATTTAAAAGCCCACTGAGAACCCAGGCTCTCTCGGCAAACAGTAAGCAGAAGACATGACCACTCAGCTCATCACCGCAGGTTCTGAATGGTATGCAATACAAAGGCAAATGGAAAATAAAATGGTCCTTTCAGTTAGTCAAAACATCTCCAGGAAAATGGTTAGAATGTTTGGATTTACTACCCCAAACAGATAGGATTCTGGTACCTGCAATTAAGTGAAAAGGAAGATTGGTGGTAATTTGCTCAACAACCATCTGAGCAGATGAGGCCTCTTAGAGCCAGTGAAGAAGTTGCCAGCATCTATTCATTTTCACATGGCAAGCGGAGACAAAGCTGTCAGGACGACATGCTGAACACCTCCATTCGGGTGACTATAGTGAGGTATTCTAGACATAAAGTTAGTTCTTTTTTCTTTCTTTCTTTTTTTTTTTTTTTTTTTTTTTTTTTTTTTTGGCTTGTTTGTTTGTTTGTGTTTTTTATGTTTTGTTTTTTTGGCTTTTCGAGACAGGTTTTCTCTGCATAGCCCTGCTGTCCTGGAGCTCACTCTGTAGACCAGGCTGGCCTCAAACTCAGAAATTCACCTGCCTCTGCCTCCCGAGTGCTGAGATAAAAGGCGTGCGCCCCCACGCTTCTTCTTTTTTATTTTTTTTAATTGGATAATATATTTGTTTACATTTCATATGTTATCCCCTTTCTCAGTTTCCCTTCTGCAAACCCTCTATCCTATCCCCCTCCTACTCTGCTTCTAGGAGGATGCTCCCCTGCCCACCCACCCACTCCTGCCTCACTACCCTAACAATCCTCTACACTGGGGCATCAAACCTTCACTGGACCAAGGACCTCCCCTCCCATTGATGCCAGATGAGACTCCTTCAGCTCCTTCAGTCATTCCCCTAACTCCTTCATTGGAGGTCCCTGTGCTCAGTCCGATGGTTGGCTGCGAGCCTCCGCATCTGTATTGGTCAGGATCTGGTAGAGCCTCTCAGGAGACAGCTTGTATCAGGCTCCTGTCATCAAGTGCTTCTTGGCATCAGCAATAGTGTCTGGGTTTGGTGTCTTCATGTGGGATGGATCTCACATGAAGGTGGGGCAGTGTTGCGGTAAATTTCCAACTCAAATAATCCCGGGCAGTGAAATCATAACTCAGTTAATATGAATACATGCTGTGAGCCTAGACTGGGCAGACCTACCACTACACTACTATCTTCCCCCTATAAGAGACCCACTACTATCTTGCCCATATAAGAGACCCCTTATAACTTGCGGTTTCTCTAGGCCAGGTGCTTCTGCTCCACTTTCCTTTTTCCTTCTCCTGCTCTGTCGTCTCCCCCCTCTCTTTCTCTCCCAAAGCCTTTAGTTCTATCTTCCTCTCTTTTTCTGACCAATCACCAGCTCTAGCCTTTATTTGTAAATTAAGGTAGGAAGAAGTTTTACAGGAAATCACCTGAGTGCTGACTCATTCCTTGTTCATAACCCCTCACAGGAGATCAGAATTAACATCAAAAATGATTAGCCCCAGGGCTATCCACAACAGGGCAGTCTCTGGATAGCCTTTCCTTAGGTCTCTGTTCCATTCTTTGTCCCTGTATTTCCTTTAGACAGGAATAATTCTGGGTTAAAAATTTGGAGATGGGTGGGTGGCCCCATCCCTCTAACTTGAAGCCATGCCTAATCCCTGGATATGGTCTCAACAGGTTCCCCCTCCCCTTTGTGGGGTATTTCAGCTAATGTCACCCCTGTGTGGTCCTGGGCGGCTCTTGCTTTGCTGGTATCTGGGACTTTCTGGTTGCTACCCTTAGTTCCCCATTCCCCAGTGCTGCACAATAAAGTTAGGTTTTAGTAAGCCATTAGCTTGTGCTTGTTTATTATTATCGAACATGTCAAAACTTTACATCACTTAACGTTTTTTGGAATCAAAGAAGCTGAGTGATATGAAACTATGATAACACAGACTAAAACTCTAATAAACAATGAGTATACAAAAAAAAAGAGGGACAGTACCTACAGTGCCCAATAAAGATTGATGCAAACCTTCAGACTTACCTTAGCTTTTGTGAATGTAACGGTTAGGTAGAACTGAAGAGCATTTTCTACTTTTATTCTGTTATACGTACATGAATAAATTCCTAACATTATCATAAGTTCATTCCATCTTAAATAATTTTCAGAGATATCATTATTATATTTGAGAAAATAGCGCAAGTCTAAGAGTCTACAAGGGAGATAAGGAAGTTGTGGAGGTGATGAATGGTGTATGTGTAATGTTTGCCATTCAGGGGAAACTCTATGGTAGAATAATAACTTATTTTTTACTGCTCCATCTTTCAACTACAGATCATGGAAAATCTGTTACATTCCAAGTAGCAAGAATGCCCTTTAACTCATCAAAAGTCTCTTTCGTCCCTTCCAGAATTTGTGATGATGAATTGATTTATGAAACGACCCTAGAGAGTTTCAAAGTGGAAGCTAGAAGAGTCAGCCACCTGAATATAAAGTTAGAAATTTCAACCTATGATATTAAGCTCCAGAATTTGAAAGAGAACACTTTGGAACTGTACATGCATTCACTAGTAGCTAGTGAGTTAGCAAACCATATTTCTACAATGAAAGTTATTATAAATTAGATGATAAAGCTTGTTGTTGGAGCTGGCTCTAGGTTGACACCGATGGACTGTGAGTCCCCCATGAAGAGGACATGAACTCTTTGCTGTATAATAAAGCTAATCATAAGCATATCACTCTTCTGCATTCTGTGATTTATTCTAGTGACTCACCAAGTCTGAGGAAAATATTATAATAATCTCTAATTTTATTAAACAAAGAAGTGCTGTTAATACCATGCCCTCTTTAGACTGGCATGTAAAATGGTGATAGTTATGGTGGAGCAAGACATATGGATGCTGGATCATCTCTCCTCATGCCAGGTTAGTTAGTGTCAGAATCAAATTACTAAACACATCTGATGGAAGTGGTATCCTCTCATTGTTGTCATATTCTGTCAACAAGAATCAAATTACTCAACAGAGGCAGTCACCTAATGCAAAAGTTGTTATAATATGGGATATATTCAGGGTGATTTTTTTGAATCTCCTACCATGGCAAATTTGTTGGCAAAGCTTTATAGTTTGCTAGCTATGTCAAAATTATATTATTCTGCTTTGTTCTCAACCAGCATCAGTTATGAATAAAGGGAGCTCAAAATTACTAGACCTTTCGATTAGATAATCAGACCATGTTCAGTCCTGGAAGATAGTGATCTCAAAGGATTGAGACATCTCCTAGGACCATTCACAACTGTGTTTGAGTGGTGAAACACATTCTGAAAGGAAGAAGGGAAGGAGGATGAGGAGTTTGGGAAGGAGGAGGGTTGAACGGAGGAGGAGAAGGAGTGGGAGGAGAGAAAGGTATTCAAATATTGTATTTTAATGATCCCAGGACATGTCTCAAATCTGAGATCACCATGTTACAGATAGCACGAGAAATGCTTGAAAGTGTTGAATGAGTTCTGTTCTGGCCATCACTTTTCCTCTCGACTTTATTTCTCCCAATCTATCATAATATTCTAACCACCTAACAAAAATGCAATCTTCTTTACATCCACTATATTTGCTACATACAAAATTTTGTGACTCAAACACAAAAACTTCTGATACTACTCTGTCTATCTAAATATAAATATAATACCAACTAATTATCTAAATATAAAAAAGAGTACATATAACTGATATACATGGTGCTTAAATTAGAGCCATTCATTTACATGTATGCCCAAACCCATTGTCTTCTAAACATAAAAATAAAATACATTTTTTAATTTTCATCATATTTATGTGAAGTAAAAGAAAAACTTACTGTGGAATTATCTTTACAAAGTAACATTTTTAAATTCCTCTTTGTAAGAACCAAATACACAAGATAAGTACAGATGAAAATCTCTACAAATGCAATTTATAAAGCTTTCATGATTTTGTACTTATCTTCAGGAAATAGCTTTTGTGTCATTAGTAGATACTAATTGTCTGGTATCATTAAGATACAATGGTAAGACAAAAGAAATTAGTCCTGAATTTCTATCTATAAAACAGAATATTTTTATTACCAGGTACATCCTGGTAATAGAGTTCATCCAGCTCTCTAAACATGCCAGGATATTTAGTTGTATTTGCAAGATTGCACTGTGAGTTAATGAGGATGCACAATCATCAGATTCATGTTTATATGTCCTGCCTCTCATTTTTATTTTCAGCTTTTCTCTGGCCTATTTTCTAGGATAGATGCTACTCTGCCTAACTCTTCAGTTTCATCAGAAACAAAGTCATAAATAAACTTGTTATACAAGAAAAAGAATTGTTTATTCTTCCCTTTGAACCATCCAACTTGCCTCTGTGATAGGCAGCATATTGAGTCAAATGAATGTTGAGAGACATCATGAGTTCATTAGAAAAATCACACAATAAGGTTGGATATGATGAAGTAGAGCTATATCAGCATTATGGTTATTAAAACTTCTTAATTAAATTTAATGTTATTTCCCCTTACATTATAGTAATTGCACAGTAACCACATTGCCTTTCTGTGCTAGGGAAAATAAACCCTTATTCTAAGCAAGACAACAATTTAAACTTTCAAAGTCGAATGTATCACTCGAATGAAAGATATTTTTATGTCCAAACTAAGAAATAAAGAGGGCCAGTATTTTATTTCCACCGTTCCAGATGCTCCTGAAGACTAGTATTGAATAGGAATTCTATAAGATCTGCTATATGTTAACCTCACAGTTATCTTCTTTTTCCCATTTGAAAAAAATAAAAGCATTCAAAAGACAGTCAAGTAAAACCAGTTGGACTACAACATATATTTGATGACTGGAAAACAAAGATCTACATTTTAAAATTTAGTTATGTTTAGCTAGTTGCATTTTATCGTGGTCTAGTGCACATGAAATACTGGAGAAATATTAAGACAGTTCCAAAATGCAATATACTGCAAACACAGACAAGTGGCCTTGGAGTTTGAAAGGGAGGGGGATACAGGTCTTCCTCTGGAGATATGTAATCCATTACTAAAACACATTCAAAAAACTAGATCTTTAGATAAGGTTAAGATTGCACAAGAAGAAATAATTCATGTATTGAATCTACATGAGCTATGGCAAAGGCAAATTGTTCTATTTGACTGATGATTTCAAGAAAGGAAATGATAAAAATGTATTTTAAACTGGGGGATTAGAGTGAACGTAAAAAGTGACAAAACAGTATTATTATAAGAAGCCAATGAGGTTTTTGAATACCATATAAAGTGGAGTTTAGTAAACTAATACTTTAACTTAGTATTATATTTATTACCCTCTTTTTAGTGCTTTTCTGATCCATCACCCTTGCTCATGATGATTATCAAAATAGTCACAATTTAGACTTTCATTTATCTCTTATCTAAATTTAAAAAAGTAAAACCAGACATTCACATGAAACATCACATACATTGGCAATCACATTTTAACTACATTTTCTGATAACTTGGGCAAAAGTCAAGTGACATGTATGCAGTGAAGGGTTGGGTCTCCTTTAGTTGGCAAGGATGATTGTAGGGATCTACATACTTTGGATTAAATTGAGGGTAACAATTCTTTTTTTAAAGAAACAACATTTTATTAATTAATTATTTTACTTCTTTACATCTCAAATGTTGCCTCCCTCCCATTCCCCCCCCCCTCATAGAGTTCTTTCCCTATCCCTTATCCCCTTTGCCGCTGAGAGGATGGACCCCATATGTATTCTCCCACCTTGGGACCCCAAATCTCTACAGGTTTAGGTTCATCCTCTACCACTGAGGCCAAACAAGGGAGCCCTCTGCTACAGGAGCCTTGCACAAGCCCGCTTGTATGCTTTTTGGATGGTGGTTCAGACTCTGAGACTCAAAAGGGTTCAGGTTAATTGACACTGTTGGTCTTTCTATGGGATTACCACCCCCTTCAGTTCCTTCAGACTTTCCCCTAACTCTTCCCTAGAGGTCCCTGACCTCAGTCCGATGCTTTGATGTAAGTATTTGTACCTGTCTCTGTCAGCTGCTGGTAGAGCTTCTTAGAGGACAGCTATGCTAGGCTACCACTTTCAAGTACAACACAGAATCAGTAATAGTGCCAGGGTTTGGTGACCACCCATGGAATGGATCCCAAATTAGGTCTGTCACTGGTCAACCATTACTTCAGTCTCTGCTCCATTTTTGTCCCTACATTTCTTTTAGACAGGAGCAATTTTTGGTCAAAATTTTGTAGGTGGGTTGGTGTCCCCAATCCTCCACTGGGTGGTCCTGTCTGACTACTGAAGGAAGTCTCTTAATGTTCCATATCCCACTGTCTGGAAGAAGCCAAAATGATACAGTGGAGAAAAGAAAGCATCTTTAACAAATGATGCTGGTCTAAGTGGTGGTCTGCATGTACAAAAATGCAAACTGATCCATATTTATCACCCTGCACAAAGCACAAACCCAAATGGATCAAAGACCTCAATATAAAACCAGATACACTAAATCTAGTAGAAGAGAAAGTGGAAAATTGCCTTGAAAACATTGGCACAGGAGAATTCCCTGAATGTAATACCATGGCTCAGGATCTAAGATTAACAATTAATAAATGGGACCTCATGAAACTGAAAAGCTTTTGTAAGGCAAAGGACACTGTCAATAAGACAAAATGGCAGCCCACAGATTAGAAAATAATCTTCATGAATAATGCAATACTCTATTCATGAAGATCTTTTTCTATATCCAACAGAGGACTAATATCCAAAATATATACGAAACTCGAGAACTAGACTCCAAAAACACCAAATTATCCAATTAAGAAATGGGGTACAGAGGAATCTCGAATGGAAAATTTGTGCATTTGGCTTGAGACACTATTTCCTCCCCATGGAATAACTGTTATTGCATTTATTTTCTCAAAGAAAAACACAATCTACAATTAAATTGTTGCTCTGAAGTAGACCAAACACTCACGCATCATTACTTATTTGACTGCATTCAGGCTGTTTATAGATACAGGGAACATATACATTTTTGAGTGATAAAAAATTATCACTCAAAAAAATTATACTTTCTCTGACAGGCCAGATCATATACAAAACATAGGTTGATCATAATGTGTAGGGGATACTTATAGTTTCATATGTAAAAATCTGCATAATTTCTCCCTGTGACAATTTCATTGACTTATTCATGGTGTACTTTAGTTTGCACTTTAGAAAAGCTACAAATATACCCACCAAGATTTTAAGTGTTCCTTCTTGTGTATGACAACCATTTCAATGTAAGTCATAACTTGGCATAATGAGATTTACCCTGAGAAAGAACAGAACCTAACAAATATAGACAATGAAAAATTTGGCTATACAGGTGTTAGCATTGAGAGATTAGTATGACAAATTTCTCCAGCTCATTTATTTAGTATCTTATTATCAGCTTTTATTTTATCTGTACATTTCTGACTGGTCTTTGGAATAAACTCAGTGTTTGTAGATGAATTTTGTATTTTCCTTTCAGGTATACTTCTAAGGAAAGTCTTGTGATTTCTTTAAAAAATTAATTAAATACCATTAATTTTACCACAAAAAAATCTTATATATGTGTTTACAATGAATTTTCTATCATTGGATATTAGAAATAGATTGTAAAATATGCTAAGTTTGTTTTCTTTTTTATTATATTTTTATTAGATATTTTCTTTATTTACATTTCAAGCAATATCCCGAAAGTTCCCTATACTCTCCCCCCACCCTGCTCCCCTACCCACCCACTCTCACTTCTTGGCCCTGGCGTTCCCCTGTACTGGAGCATATAAAGTTTGCAAGACCCTGTACCTATATCCTTTCATGGGTATTTTGTTCCTTATTCTAAGGAGGAATGAAGTATCCACACGACGGTCTTCCTTCTTGGTTTTCTTGTGTTTTGCAAAGACCAAGGGGCCTTTCTTCCCAATGATGGCTGATTAGGCCATCTTCTGCTACAAATGCAGCTAGAGACACGAGCTCTGAGGGGCCTGGTTAGTTCATATTGTTGTTCCACCTATAAGGTTGCAGACCCCTTTAACCCCTTGGGTACTTTCTCTAACGCCTCCATTGTGGTTCCTGTGTTCTATCCTATAGATGACTGTGAGCATCCACTTCTGTATTTGCCAGGTACTGGCATGATTTCCATTGTAGAATGTGGATACAAACCTACTAACATTTTGAGGAGGAAATAGTTTTTGCTGTCCCAGTTCTTGTTAAACTGAAATGTATGAATAATTTATAAACATTTACAAATTTTCAAATATCCTACCTATATTTAATACCCAGTATACACCATGTTTATTTGTCAATAGTTAAGTGATAAATCCTTAAAAGGATTTATGAATCCTTTTAAGTATCTATGAATCAGAAATTTGACCACTTTCTGATTAAGGACCTCTTCAGAGATTCAGTTATTTTGTCTCAAAAACAGGGGTTCTCCTTTGAAGGTTCATCTGGAGAAGGATCCACTTTGGGTTCATGTAGCAATTGGAAGCCTTATGTTCTGTAGAACTGCTTCTGCGGACACTGAGGCCTACTGTTTTTGCTTGCTATTGGCCACTGCTACATTTTATCCTTGTTGACCTCTCTGACATTGAAACATTCTTTGTGACATCCTGGAAATTGAGACTGTAATACTGAGAATATGCCAGCAAGACAAGAATCACAATATTTGTGACCCTATTGAAATGATACCCCTTCATTGATGTCAAATTTTATCTGTATGAGTCAAATCATTCAATAAAAGTGGACAGCTAAGGTCATGAATATCAGACACGATAGACATAGAGTGATCTTAGAGTTTCCTTCAATAACAAGTATTTTCATAAAACATTATAGTTCAAGACTATAATAGTCAATACACATAGTCATCTGCCTTTTGAAAGAGTCACAACTACTTTGCACAATTGCCCAGTACTGAAAAATTAGAAGCATATATTCTCTACAATTAGGATGTAATTATGAAGAACTGCCAATTAAATGATGTTTCAGGCAGAAATATTAAATGTAAATGGCCACAATAGAGCAATCCTACAAGGTGATGGAAATCCTCATATTGAAACAGGCTTATACATGTAAATAAGATAATGATGGAGAATAAAGTTTATCAAAAAGAAAGAGAAAATAATGGAAATTAACAATGTATGCTACCACAGTCCCTTCAGCTAATAGGGAAAAAAATTAGCTGAGTTGGAAGGTTGGCCAGGCATCAAATTCTAAGTTGTTTCAGAGAAGTCTTCTATTGCATTCCCAGGGACAAGCCTGGAAATCAGAGCTCATAGAGAACAGTATATTGTACTTCAGGATACAGCACAGATATGAATATACACATATAACTTTAAACATTTTGTGACTTCCAAATCTATTCTGAGTTTATCCTAGCATAATCCAATCTTCTTCCTGATTATGCTATTATATGTCATTTCATTTCAAAGAGGTATGACCAAGATCTACTGAATCATTAAATGGATTTCTTGTCCCACTAATTAGTATTGATTGTCTGTTTGGAAAGCACTCACCCACTCCAAGATGCTCATGTTCTCCTCATAAGTAATTATATCCATGAGATCTAGTCTGCATTTGGAGGCTCAGAAACTATCTCATTTCCAGGCTGCTTTTCTGGGTGGCTAAGCATAATAGCCTAAAAGCCCTTGTGAGAAGATAAGTTTTAACTCTGTTGAATTACCTTAGAATCAATTGTTAATAAAAATATTAGTATTTGTAATGACAAAATGCACCTGCATGCTGATAATAAAGTGAATGTCTCATCCTTCATTATCCATTTAACCTCTGAGAATGAAACTAAATTTTATCCTAGTAATTTACTTTTCTATTAATGATCAATAGAAAGTATATATCTAGGCATGAAATTCAGCAGCTCCTCTAATATGTCCACACTCATTTTTTAAAAAATCCCAAGTTGAAACTGTCAGCATTGACTTTTTTATAGCAGAAGCTGAACAAATAAAACATAACTTACATAACTAAGTCCAATGGTTAATACAACACAGAGAGAAAGAAAAACACAAGACTCCATTGGGTCAAGCAGGTTGATATCACTGTGTCAAAATTATAAGAGTTGTTTTGATCAAGACATGGCCAGAATTATTTCTTTCCTATTAAAATGTTACATGCCATAAATATACATCAATATGTACATAATTGCAGCTTAGCAGACCCCAAAATCTCCATTAGTTCAGCCAATGGATTTTGCACTGGCTTATCAACTGCGCAGGTATTTCAGGTGAGCACAGAGTCCGTGACAGGTTTAAGTTCAGGGAAGTTAGCAATGGCCCTAAAGGTCAGCTGGCGCTCACTGGCCCATTAGAGTATGTCCTGGAGACCATAGCCTCATTAGCACTTTGAATGCTGACCTGATAATCTATGCCAAGAAAGTGAAACAGTTCAGGATCATTAGAAACCTTTGGATCAAGTACAAGGTTAGAACTATTTCTTAATGTTAAAGACTTTTATACAATTGGCTAAATGTTACAGCAAAAGTACATACCTCTGCATTTCTGGGAAGCTAATAGGAAAAATAAAAATGACTTGAGCATATATTACATAGATAAAACCCCTAAGAAGCACAGTTCAAGTTTAAAATCTATGGTCTAGAAATTCAATCCAGACAGAGTTTTAACGTACTATCTTCTTAATACAAATCATGTCTAAGTAGGGTAGGAAAGGGCTACAAACTCAGCTTCTGAGGGCTATGTCTAGCTTTTGCATATTATAGTACTCTTTGCATGTTATAAATTAAGACTCTTACGTTGAATTGGGAAACAACCTCAGCAGAAGCAACGACAAAATCATTGTTTCCTCTTTTTCTTTGACTCTCATTCATTCTCATTTTCATTCATATTTTGTTATATTTATAGTACAAAGTACATAATGCTATTGGAATTACCAGTTCATATGCTAATATCAATTTTCCTGGCTCCTTCTTTCATTTCTAGGAGATTTGGTCTACATGTGACAAAAATATGTTAACCTACTTTATATTTGTGAAGAAATAAACAGTTAAGTGGATTTATCAGTGCATTGTAAGTTATCACTCTCAATTTGAAATTGTTTTTGGTAGCTGTAGTTCATGCTAGCATCCTGTATTGGATGTTGAATAGATGCTAAAGAGATCTTTTAACAGGTCAGGCTTGGAGTTTCAAAGATGAGTGATGATACAAACAAATCTGTATAAAAGTAAAGGAGAGTGATATGTAGCATGGTTTATATATAACATATAAGGTGTATGTATTTTTCAAATAATATATGTATCAATAATAACATAAAATATATCTTTCAGAAGTTAATTTAATAGGAGAAACTTAAAGGAATTTGAAAAATATTATAGAAAGATCTGGCACATCCTTATGTAGTTTTTCTCCCACTCTTATATTTTTCATGTAAGTAGTGCAAGCTCACGGCCAAGAAATGTAATATTTGCCAAATCAGAAATGTAATTTAATGCTGTTTTTCTACATCTCAGCATTTACATCAAAATCTACTGATTTATAGCCACAAAGATACTCACTCTCTTTTAACTTCCCATCCCATGTTGGTTCATAATAAAATAATTGTAGGTATTTTTTGTATATATATAGAGAGAAGTACATAAATACTTGTTATATTTTTTCCAACCATAAAACAAAATTTAGAAACAACTGAGATGGAATGTTATTGTATTTGTTCATATTTTTGCTGTCTTTAAATCTTTCTTCACATCCATTTTGATTCAAAACTCTTTTAACCTCATGTTTTCAGTCTCATGAAGGTTTCTTGGTAGTCATTCCTGAAGAGTAGCTCCAAAAGACAGAAGTCTGGGTGACTTGATTCTTTTCATATTGTGGAAAGGTACCTTCAGTCCTTTGTTTCTTTTAAGATTGCTTTCTCACAGACCCACCCTTCTCCACTCTACCAGATTAGTGCATTAGACCTCATCTGAAAGGCTTCCTTCTGCAGTATATGGAAATTAATACAAATTCCAACAACTAGTCAACCAACAAAGATTAATAATATTGTTGATTACTTAGTCCCAATGGGTTATCTATATCTATATCTTTCCCCTGCCTCCAAGGTTTACAGATCAACACAGAAGAGTGATGTAAAGAGTTTAAAAGTCTGTGCTAATTGGGTCTGCAGTGAAACAAAACACTCTTTGATAACTATGACATCATTGAACAATTGAATTTCTAGATGTGACCTGCACAAGATTAAGCCAACAAGAATCACACCATGTATGGGCTAGAGTTCTTGAACTCTCTTCTCCCAGATAAGGAAAAAAATGGCAAAATTACTACTGGGGAGAGGAAATTCAGTTTTAATCCAATATATTGCCCCAGAGGGGCTTTCCTTGCTCCCAAAGATGGTCGTACACACAGGACACACAGGCAGCATTAATGAAATTAGTGGGTTTTAAAAAGAAATGAAGTCAAGAGAGCATAGATGTTTGGAGAAAGGAGAGTAAATTAAATGGACAATATGGTAGTGTATAGGAGATAAACAAAGGGAGAGACTATTGGGTGTGCAAGATGTAGTTTTCTGCACCAGTGTGAACACCAAGGAGTATGCTCCCAAGCATGTCAATAGTGCAATTTCTATGTTATTGAAAAACACAATGTTCTGATACCAGTGTTAAACTCACTACTCCAGATTCCTTGAGGATGAGGCCAAAAGATATGTTTCATATAATTTTCTCAGTATTTTTGATGCACATGAGGTTAAGAATCACTGGGCAAGGTCAAAGGCAATGCCTTTGACCCAGACAAGTGAACTATCCCTATCCAGTAAACATACAAAACCCAATTCAAATGGCTTGTGTTCAATGTTAATTTCAGTGACTACCATGATGCCAATATTAATACATTTGTTCAATATACATTATCTATGGAGAATGCTCTAGTGGGGTGGTAGTTGTCAGGCACTGAAAGTTGGGGAAATTGAAAATCTAGTGTTCAATGGGTAGAGAGATCCTTGGTCTTGTAAGCTTAAAATAGTATGATTGTCCATTGTGGTTATTGTTGCCCAGATTACTTAAACTAGTAATGAGGCATAGCACACATAATTAGGTTACAGTATAAATTTTATTGTGCATTATTCCACTACCTTAAAAAAATCACATTTTCCTTTTATTAACTGTGATACTGCTATATCAAACAAAGCATATTTTCTTTATTTTTCAGAAATGATGAGGTATTTTACATTACTTTCTTTGAACTTATGCTGTATGAAGGCTCGTAGTTTTCTGAATTGGTAGGTATGCAGCTTTTGCCAAATTTCTACAATTTTGAATGGGTTTTCTGAGTATACTTTCAGCCACACTCAATCTTCATATCTCTCTGGAAATCCTAGGAAAGAAACATCAGGTACTCACTTTCTAAAAGAAATTCAAGGTCATTTGATTTTTTGGTCCAGTCCTTTTCTCTCTTTTTAAAAATACTTTTATAATTAATCTTTTAAAAATATTATTTGTTCATTTATATATGCATATATATGCATGATGAGGTTATATACTAAATGTGGTGCATGTGATTATGTGTATATGTCTGACTGCATACATGTCAGCATGTGTGTATGGTTCTGTGGAGTTTTCTGTTGGGAACCAAAGAGGGGGCCCTGAGGAAGAGGGTAAAGGGGGAGACCCACACCCCACCAGAGTTAAACCTATGCTCTGATCTGTCAGGCATGGGAGGGCTGCTATCTACCTTCCACTCATCCCCGGGTGGGCATCTAAGGCTCTGACCCACTTTTCAGGGGGTGGCAAGGGGTAGCCCTACCTAGGATTCCTGGAGCTAAAGCCACTGTGGTTATGGGAGAGAGGGATGAGGGAAGAAGTTCTCAACATTGATGAGAGTGAGGTGGGGGCCTAACAGCCTCTTTTATGGTCTTTATTGTTGCTAGGTAACTGGGGAGGATTTTAGCCCGAAGGTCAGAAGCTTGGGCCATTGCCTACATGACTTCTAGCTATGCTTCTCTTGTGGGAGGCGGTCTGTGGCAGTAACTTAGGCAGGAGCCAGAGTTCCAGAAGCATGAGGGAATGCCTACCCTGTCATGAAGGTAAATTCTCACCCTTCGGGGTTCAGACCTGAGCTTGACTAGAGACCAGTCTGTCTATGCATAGCCCAATTCCCCACATTTTTCCACATGTGTCTGTGTGTATGCCTGTGTTTGTGTGTCTGTGTGTGCCTGAGTTTGTGTATGTGTCTGCATGTGTGTGTATTTGTATGTGTTTGTACATGTGTCTTTGTATGTTTCTGTGTGTCTGTATGTGTGTATATGTGTGCGTTGTCTATTTTTTCATATACGTATGTCTCTGTTTATGTGTCTCTGTGTTTGTGGCTTTTTTGCATGTTTCTACATATTTATCGGTAGGTGTCTTTGTGTGTGGTATATTCAAGTATTTCTGCATAAGCATGTGTTCCCATGGAGGCCTGAGGAACACAGGAAGTGTTCTGCTTCTATAACTCTCTGCTTTATTTCTTCTGACAGAATCTCTTAGTACCCTGGAGCTAGGGTAGCTGACCAGCAAACCAGAACACTACTCAATTCTCCTTTCTCCACTCCCACCAAGAACTTTGTTTTTAGGCATGAATGTCCACACACATCTTTTAGCATAGATGCCAAGATCCATACTCCTAGCAACACAGCAAACACACTTTTAGGCACTAAACCATCTCTGTGGTCCTTGTGTTAGATACTTTGTTATTTTATCTTTAAGTTCACAGATACTTCCATTCTGTTAAACATATATATTGATAATTTTTATTTGGATTTGATATTATAATTTTAATCTAATACTTCTGATTTATACTTTCTTATTGCTTAGATGAGATCTTCTATGTTCGTTGTGTTTAAATTTTGTGTACATCTAGAGTTGCTCTTTGAAACCTTTCTGTAATGATTAATTAATAGATTTCTTGTCAAATGATTATAGCATTGGAACTGCATCTTTTTTCATTCTTGCTCATAATCTGCTGTCTTTCATAACATTATATAGTGACTATTTCCTAGATATCTCAGATACTATTTTGTTAGACTCCACATACTATTCTAGGAGGCCTCTTTAGGCTCTATGTCAGCAGAGAGAAATTACCCACTGTCTGGGAAGGAGGAAGGCCTCACTCATTATAAGGCAAATACTGACACTGTGCTAGCCAACAGAACGCTGCCACTGGGTAAGAGGAAGAATTTCAGCTTCTTGAAGTTCTTGGGATCTTGGGACAGAGTGAGTCTGCCGGAGACAAATATTTAGATAGTAGTGCTATGATTCTATGTCCTTCCTAGTCAGCGTTTCTGAGGTTGGAAAGTCTTTCACTGTGGTGTTTGGTTTGGGTTGGACTGTTTGTGTCTGGAAGTTCCCATTATGCAGATTTACCTCTTTCTGGTCCTCTCACTTCAGTAAATGAATTTTTTTTTCTCAATGTCTTCTATTTGTTTATCCACTTAGATGCTTCCACATTCTGTCTTCCTCGGTTTCTAGTTGTGGACAAAGTACACAAAAGGTAACCCTTTATCATCCCTTGGTTTTGAAGATCCATAATTGTTTTATGTCTTCTTATAACATTTTCTTATGTCTGATTTAAATGCAGTAATTAAAAGTTTTAGATGTGCTTACTGAGATTAATAAAGACAGGTGGGTTCATTGTACATGTATTCAGAGTCAGAGGTCTCTAACCTGACTGATTTTGAAAGAATAATATACATCTAATAAATATTATTTAGATAATTTAAATTCTCAAATGTAAAACAGTATTCCTTGGTTATAATTTCATATAGTTATTTAGTTGTAATACAGGTGTAGGATGACTCTTAAGCATCTCTGAGCTACTTCAGCATTTATGACTTCCACACCTATTCTAAACTAATGGCCTCACATGTATCAGCAACTGAAGTGTTAATGTTTCAGAGCTTCTAAATACCCTTTGTTACCTTTATCACTGATACCCATCGGTGTGATGAGATAGTATCCAGAGGCCTTCTTCTCAATCCTGTGTTGTAAAGGATTAGCTGAAGATTGTCCATAGCTCATAGCTGGTAATAAATTCATAGAATGAATATTGTTCAATCAAGTTACACAAAATGAACACTGGGAATCGCATTGTGTAGAAGATGTGCTTATAAACACTACACTTACATGTTTCTAACAGTACCCTTTCACACATACAAATAAACTTGAAAGCTTGTGATTTTAAATGTTTTCAGAATAATGAAACTGAGACCCCTGAGTTTTATGATTAATCCTCCTACTCATAACTTTTGGGACAGTTCTTTATTATGAAATATTATTAATCATACAACCTGTAGCAGTTGTAGTATATTCTTTCATATATTTCTACTAGTATCAAGTATTTGTTAAATAACAATTGTTTGTGAGTTCTTAGAGATATAATGATAGTAAAATACTTTATGGCCCCTTTAAACTTCAAGACATTGAACTTCATTTAGAGAGACAAAGACACCATTTATGAGAGCATGCCAATACGTCTAGGAAGAAGTTGTAAGAACAACAATCTATAATCTCAGTTTGACATTACCTCAAGCCTTTTCCTAGACTCATTTAGTCCTTTATCACCCCAAGCTCATTCTCTTGAAATACCTATCCACATGCCAAATGTCAACAGAAAGATAAGTTTTCACTGAACATGAACTCATAGACAAGTAATTGATCAGAATTTTTTTCTCCAAGTTCCACATGTCAAGATTATCTAGTTAAAAATATGGAAAAATGTTCACATTTTCAATAAATCATTAATTTCTCTGGCAAATTGATGACTTCCAGCCTTTTTAAATAATCTACATGCAAAATAAAGGCTATAAAGACCTGAGGATCTTTGACTCCTCTCTGTAGATATAGGAATGAACATGGAGGTCTTCCCAGGGCTGAGTCTCAACTGGGTACCTGGGCTGTCACCACTTTGATCCTAAATGAATATCAGCCTTGCTTTCAGAAACTTCTTCCAGCATCATGTCATACTTCCATGCCTTTGAATTTAACCTTTCCAATCATTTTCTTTTATCTCTGTAAATTAATATGTGGAGAAAATTTTAGGGATACAGTTTTTGTTGTTGTTGTTGTTGTTCTTATAATGCTTTCATAGTTGCTGTCACATTCTAACTGAAAACAAGAGACAAAAAATATTCCTAAGAAGGATGCTGCCTAAGGCTAAATGGCAGGAGGTAGGTACTCTCACACTAGATCATAAAGAGGAACATTCATAGCAAACAAAACACTGACACTATTATGTGATTATAGGGGTGATGTGGCTGAGTAAAAGTGAATAAATTGAATAAATGGAGGCTGCCATGGGTTAAGCCTAGGCAGTACACCACCCTTTCGTGAACACGTGCCTTTACCAATAAATGACTGATTTGCTGGCCTTAAGTGTGAGACTCAGAGTTAAACCACAAGTGGATCTGCAATATTCTAGAGATGAATTTTGTGGAAGTTTACATAGTATTTATGTCTCTGTTTCCCCACTGAAAATATTCATTGTATTTTACTCATTATCTTCATTGTTCCCACCCCCACTTTTTTTTTTTTTCATCTCATTACAAAACTGTGCTTGGGGTGCTGAAAAAATTCAAATACAAAGACTTCATTTTACAATGATGTTTTCACTTTAAAATATCCACTTCCAGTCTCAACACAAATTCAAATCTGCCTAACTTATCAGTCAAGGACAAATATCTACCTGAGCAGCAACAATTACATTAGTTTGGGTACCTATATCCTTGAAGAAATTTAGGTTAGTGATTATTTTTTTTCACAGAAATACCCTAGGTCAAGTGAGATGAACTCATTTAAAAGTTCCAATGTAAGACACAGGAGATCATAAATGTGTAAGACACAGCAATAGGTAAAAAGAAAAATTCACCAAACTGTCTCATAATTTTTGTCATTTATTAGAACAAGCACAGATCAAAAACTCAGCTTTGAAAAATTTTACATATGGAACCACTTTCTAACACATACATAATGGCATTCTACTTAGAGTTGGATATTCCATGGCATTCACACACATTGGAAATCTAAGATTAAAAAAAAAATTAGTTTAGCAGAGACACAGCAGGTATCGGTGTCTTCAAAAACTGGACAGGATTGATACATCAGAAAGTTTCAAAATTATTATGTTATAACCTCATTTACCAAAGCCAGTATAAATAACCAATCATACTGTATCCGAATAGGGCGGATAGACTACTTGAAGTGGGATTAAAAGATGAATTCAGTATTACCATTAGAAGCACTCCTAGACATAGTCCTTTATCGCCTCACTCCTCTCCCAGCCTACTTGCTGCAGAATAGTCTGTAGAACCTGAAGCTCTTTTCACATTCCCCAAGACTCACATTTGCTGATGCTTCTCAATAGGTTTGCTCCTTTGCTTTAGAAGGCAGAATACGTCTTGTGAAAATTATCCCATACTTAAGTACTTAAACAAATAAAGCTGCAAAAAAAAAATGATTCATTTTATAATCTTGACATTTTTGGCCAAAGCCAGGAAGCTAAGAGGAGACAGTGCCCTGATGTTGAAGAGTGATTAGCAATTAGGATCATTTTAACTGCAAGAAAATCACAGTTACAGTATCCTGTTTCCCTAAAACAGTTCCTCCATTAAAAGAGTCGGTAGTGACATTGGCTAATAAGAGTCATTAAAAGAAACTTAATACACGGTGCAAATAGAAAAG
Organism: Mus pahari; assembly: GCF_900095145.1. Lineage (NCBI taxonomy): Eukaryota > Metazoa > Chordata > Mammalia > Rodentia > Muridae > Mus > Mus pahari. Next base: position 127,386,954 of record NC_034593.1, on the reverse strand, counting down.
ATTCTGCTTGAAATAAAACAGTGTGCCTAAGAGCCCTGCCACTGTAGTTAGCAATGAAGAACTGTGGCATTCTGAACAGTAAATCAAATTTACTGCGATGTTGGACTAGAGAGATTTTTTCTCAAACATACTCTACCTCTTCTCATACTCCTAATTGGTCACTGAAAAATTACTGAGCCAACATTTCTGGCAGAGATGGAAAATGCATTTTGGACATATTTTTTGTATTGGAAATATCAAGTATTACCACATCATTTAGAAACTGTACTTTCTCAATGTTAATGGACTTCATTATTCCCTCCAAACATGCTAGTTACCAGCTAGCACAATAACAATACTCCTACTTCCAACTATTCTCTGAGCTATGGTGCAGAGTGTATTTTCTGAGTCAAATTCAAGCAACGTCTTTAGGGGCTCACACATAAGATTTAGTAAAACATAACTGCACTGCTGGGTCATTAGGCTTTTCTTATTTACATATATGGTAAGGAAAGAAGGCAACACACCACTCTAGAATCTGGACATGGAATCAGTTAATGCAGAGAATAGACTGTCTCCTTTTACAAACGCTCATAGGAAAGGATTTCAGATTGTGTGCTCAGCATCAAGCGGTACATTTTATTCTTATTAATGTTTCATAAACACATGTATAAAAACAATATGCTTTCTCCTGCTTCTAAGTATTAAGTAGAATTATTGCAGCATCTGCTTTCAATGGTTGAGTGCACACGCTATCCGTGCCTTATCATAAATTCCACAATGCATTAAGATGCCATTAAATGTACCTCCCATGATTGTCTCCTAATTTACATTCTTTATAAATCATCAGGTAAGAGTCAAGTGGACTGGGAATAATCTGCCCTGCTATCCCTTCTGCCACAAACCAAATGCCGTCCATCCTCTCCGCTTTATTACTTTCAGCCTCCCCGTGTGCTTCCTGCCCAAGCTTTACCAGGGTTTTTAACATGTACAGATGTACCAAATACACAGTCATCGATGGGTCTTATATGATAATAGCATACAGATTAACTCTTAAAGATGGCCTAAACATTATAGACAAAGATAGAATTCCTTGTCAAACCTGCTTTTCTGTTGTAAAGCTGGGTTGTTTCTTTAAGACCCAGCAAGTAGGAGATGGAAACAAAGCTTTATCTTAATGCATCCCTTATCCCCCAGTCCAATCCATAATGCCCTTACTATGAGATTTCCATAGGCTCAGATTCTCAATATGAATTAGGACTTAGATCTCATATGGTTCAATGTCCACCCAGTGTAGGATCCCCACAGGTCACTGTACCTCTGTTGCCTGAGTACTTGTAGGAAAGGAAGCCCATATATTTGTAAGAATATCCATCCTGTTGCCATTCAGATGAAATCACTTTAGAGGTCTTGCAGGAAAGTCCTCACTTCATTTATAATCTCTTGTTACTCTTGTTTCACAAAGAGTGCTAGTGACTTTTCTTCTCTCTTGGTGGCCAGACTTAACTCATTTTGATGGCCACTGTTTGATACATGACAGTGCTGCTGAGTTATAACATTCTTCTGATTTTTGTTATCTTTGTCACTTATCTTGAAAACCACTATTGCTTCAAGCAACGTGGCTCACGCTTGTCTTAGGGCATGCACTGCTGTGAAGAGACAACAGAACCACAGCAATTCATATAAAGGAAAACATTTAATTGGGGCTGGTGTACAGGTTCAGAGGTTTAGTTCATTGTTATCATGGCAGAAAGCATGAAGGCATGCAGGCAGATGGGGTTCTAGAGAAGGAGCTGAGCATTCTGCACCTGGATCAGTACACAGCAGGAAGGGAGCACAATACTGGGCTTGGCTTGAGCTTCTGACAACCTAAAGCCCACTTCCAGGGACACACTCCCTCCAACAAGGATCCCCCTACTTCAACAAAGCTACATTTCCTAATCTCTGTCCTGTGGAAACACTCCCTTATGACCAAGCATTCAAGAATATGAGTCTACGGGGGTCATTCCTTTCAAACCACCACACTGTCCAAGTTAAACTAGTAATGATACTGTTGTCAAAACTAAAGGCAAAGAAAAGATTGATGTATTTTGTATACTACACTCAACACTTTTGTTTCTATTGCAAAAAAAAAAGAAGTGTAAATTTAAAACTTTTTATCGTGTTTTGGATGAAGTCCCACAGCAAATTGACAGAAAAGAAGTTTTAGAACTTTGGCCACATGGACAAATTCATACGTGTTCTGCATTGAAGACTCGGGGAAAGAAAGCAAACACTGATTTTAGACAAACACAAATCCCAAATGATCGTTCATTTTGACAGATAAGTTAATGTGTCATGTTGTGTTTATTTATTTCAAGAAGAAGTTATCTAATAAAAATAGCTTTTATTTCTAGACTGGGATTTCTTCCCAAAGTCATATAACTTACAGAACTTATAGGGTTTTTTTGTTTGTTTTTTTTTGTTTTTTTTTTTTTTT
>NC_034593.1:127371770-127384451 GCF_900095145.1 Mus pahari | reverse complement strand
TTTTTTTTTTTTTTTTTTTTTGGTTTTTTGAGACAGGGTTTCTCTGTGTAGCCCTGGCTGTCCTGGAACTCACTTTGTAGACCAGGCTCTTAATTGTGAATGGTAAAATAGTAGATGATACTTGCCATAGTTTTATCTTTGAATCTGAACCTCATTTTGCTTTAGAAGGACATGGTCATTGGTCAGTGGGTAGTTTTTGTTGTTGTTGTTGTATTAGTCATTTTATTTATTTACATTTCAAATTAAATCCCCTGTCACAGTAACCCTCCATGCAATCTCTCCTTCCCTTTGCCTCTGTCAAGGTGCTCCCCCACCCACCCACCCACTCCTGCCTCACCGTTATAGCATCCCCCTACATTGGGGCATCAAGCCTCCACAGGACCAAGGGCCTCCCCTCCCATTCATTCCAGATAAGGCAATCATCTGCTGCCTATGTATCTGGAACCATGGTTCCCTCAATGTATATGATGGTGGTTTAGTCCCTGGGAGATCTGGGTGGTACGATTAGTTAATATTGTTCTTCCTATGGGGTTGCAATACCCTAGTTCTTCCACTGAGGTACCTGGGCTTATCCGATGGTTGGCTGTGCATCTGTATCTGTATTAGTCAGGTGCTGGCAGAGCCTCTCAGAGGACAGCCATACCAGGCTCCTGTCAACAAGCATTTCTTGGCATCAGCAGTAGTGTCTGGGTTTGGGTCTGCAGACGGGATGAATCTCTAGGAAGTACAGTCACTGTATGGCCTTTCCTTCAGTCTCTGCTCCAGTTTTTGCCACTGTCTTTCCTTTGGACAGGAATAATTCTGCGTCACAAGTTTTGAGATGGGTGGGTGGCCCCAACCCTCAATTGGAAGCAGTATCTATCTACTGGAGGTGCTCTCTACAGGTTCTCTCTCCCCATTGTTGGGTATTTCAGCAAAATCATCCCCGTTATGACCTGGGAGCCTCTTGCTTCCCTGGAGACTGGGATTTTTAACCCAGTTCCCCATCCCCCACGGCTACATATTTCTATTTTGCTACATATTCCTGAGCCTCTCTACTTCTCTCCTGTCTTTTCCCATACCTAATCCTGCCCTCCTTTTTCCTCTCCGTTTTTTCCCCTCCTCTCTCCCTCCCAGGTCCCTTGTTCCCTCTACCTCCTGGAATTATTTTATCCTCCCTTCTATGTAGGATTGAAGCATACACATTTTCATCTTCCTTATTCTTAAGCGTCATATGTTTTGTGAGTTTTATCATGGGTATTCTGAGCTTTTGGACTAATAAACACTTATCAACGAGTACATACCAATATACACTTATCAATGAGTACATACCATGTGTGTTCTTTTGTTTCTGGGCTATCAACTCAGGATGATATTTTCTAGTTCCATCCATTTGCCTGTGAAATTCATGAAGTCGTTTTTAATAGCTGAGTAGTATACTCCTGTATCCATTCCTCTGTTGAGGAACATCTGGGTTCTTTCCAGCTTCTGGCTATTATAAATAAGGCTTCTATCAACATAGTTGAGCATGTGTTCTTAAATGTTGGAGCATCTTTTGGGTATATGTCCAGTACTGACATATAAAGGAGATGGGATGCTTGGTTTTCCTCTTTGTTCTTTGCTTAAAAAACATGCCCTGGGGTTTACAGCAGTGAGTCCCTGAATTGATGTTGAAAGGAGCATGGAGCAGAATGAGAACCCTCTCTAAGTTCCAGCTAAGAGCATCAGAAGACCAAGTTTTCTTATGCTTCGGTCCCCCAGAAGCATAATACATGATTCTGAAGAATCCAGGGAGGAGAAGAAGATCATAGAGGAAAATACAGAAAGCTGTTCCTTTTAAATGAAGGATTAGCAGGTTACACCATGCTTTCTTGTGCCTTGTGCCTCTCTCTCTCTCTCTCTCTCTCTCTCTCTCTCTCTCTCTCTCTCTCTCTCTCTCTCTCTCTCTTTTGGATTTTTTCGAGACAGGGTTTCTCTGTATAGCCCTGGCTGTCCTGGAACTCACTCTGTAAGCCTCTGCCTCCTGAGTGCTGGGATTAAAGGCGTGCACCACCACCACCCCGGCTCACACTCTCTTTTTGAGGAAGCAGAGGCATTGCCAAGAAGCAGGTATCAGAAGGGCAGAGTGGGCAGAAACAAATCCAAATGTACGAGATTCTCTGACATCTGTCTTCTCTTCCATCTGTGAGGTTTCCGTGGGCACAGCAGGTCTACGAAACCAATTTTAAATGTCACTCTCATCAGAGCACAATCGTATTTTCTATCAAATATAAAATCAGATTTTTCCTCAATAATAACACATATACAAGATTAAACTTGTGCTGTCAGCTTTTCAGACAGAATTAAAACCGTGTTAATGTCAAGGAAAACAAGACTCTACTTCCCAAGAGTGATAATTTAGAAAATAAATTTCCCTGTTCCTCATCTGTGATAATAATTATGTGCTGGTCTGAAATGTATTCATGCATTCAGTGCAAAACAGGTAAAGTGGCACAAGAAAGTCACATGGAAAATCTTCTCCTTATTTCAGAGTCACAGCTGCTAATTCATGAAAAGCTCTACAAGACAAATTAAAGACTCATGGGCACAAACACTGAGTCTTTGGTTCAAACCAAGATTAACTGAAATTAAAATATAGAAGACATGAAATCAGTTCAGTTGGACTTGGGTAAAGTGTAATCACTAAAGCTCTTTTTTTTTTCTTTACTTTACCCAAGGCCAACTAAACATTGGTAATAAGACTGGAACCAAATTGTGTTTTTCCCCAAATTCCACTCACTTCTTTTCCATTTAATTTCAATTTTTAAAAATCATATTCTAAAATGTGATGCAGATTTATATTTTCCTTCTGTTAATCACATGACTCCTTAGGATAAAAACGTTCTGAAAATGTTTATATTGTGCTTTACATTTAAGGTATAATTTGCAAAGTAATTTATACCTGTTTATCCTGGCTCCATCACCGTACCTGTCTGCTTCTTGCCATGATAACTACAGACTAATCCTCTGAAACAGTAAGCAAACATTTGATTACATGGTGTTCTTGGATGAGATTTGCCTTGATCATGGTATCTCTTCACTGTAAGAGAAGAGTAGCTAGGACAGTCTTGTCCTGTCCCTCCCATCCCTCCTCCTCTTCCCCCTCTTCCTCCATCACTATTACCTCCCCCTTTCTCTTTCATTTTTGCTCAGTAAATCAAAAACAGATAAATTCCTCATCTTCCTAATTTTCCTGAACTACAATGAAATCTTGTTGAAATCCTACAGAATTTAACTGACATGTTTCTTTTAACACACACAGAAACACACACGCGCGCACATACACATGCCTTAAAAAAAGCCAGAATTTCTCTACAGGCTTGAAAACTTCACAGAGTCTAGAATCTAACACACAATTAATGAGGAATAATGAAAATTATATTTGACAGAGTGGTTTTAAGCTAGGTGCTATTTAAAACCATTTTTCTAACTTCTCTAACTCAGTATAATTTGTAACTTTATTCTAAATACATACTCCTATACCTACAGCTAGGTGAAGATCTCACCCTTTATCAAAGATGCTTCTTTGTGTAGCAGATGGGGACTATTACAGAATTTCACAACTCTTCCAAACACAGAGAACAAGTGAATCTTGGGTGTTCAATACCATTTGAGATGTCATAACATAACATAATGCTTAGGGAATATCATAGAAGATGGGCTGGGAAGACTATAAGAGCCAGTGAATTAATATCACTGCTGCTAGATACTATCTTCTAGATATTATATGGAATCTACAGCCATGAAATTTCAACAATACAGTTGTCTAAACAAGGACTGCATAATGGCAATACCAGTTGACATGGCAACATGACTCTCACAAAACCCCATCCTTAGAAGAAACATTAGAGGCAAACAATGGCTGTTGAGGGAAATTATTCTTTGCTGAGAATAAAGCTTAATATATTATCTAGCCCCAAATGGTCAGTCCTAAATATATATGCATATAAACATTGCTGAATTAACTTGTTCTCCTCATATTCTCTCTCTCTCTCTCTCTTTCTCTCTCTCTCTCTCTCTCTCTCTCTCTCTCTCTCCTCTCTCACTCACTCCCCCCCTCTCTCTCTCTGTCTCTCTGCCTGTCTTTCTCTCTCTGTCTGTCTCTCTCTGTGTGTCTTTCTCTCTCTCTCTCACACACACACATGTGCACACATGCACACACACACATATATATATATATATATATTGGAAAAGGTAAGTGTATATTGCCACAGACGGACTTTTCTGGGGTCCCTGATCTGCGGGGAACGGGTCTTTGGTTGCAAGTGAGTGAGGATTCGGCGAATGTGGGGTGACAAACAGACACAGACACTAGAGAGTGTGGTATCTGAATGCGAATTCTCAAACTGAGCATCAGACCATTTATACAGGAGAAAATAGGGAAGTAAGTACACAAAACAGAGGAATGCAAACCTGGAAGGGCTGGCAGGAAACAATTGGGATAAATTCAATGTTAACAACTGGGATCTCCACCTAAAGTTAGTGCCCTTGCCATAGTTCCTATAGTCCACCTTCCCCTTAGGCCATTGTAATGCTAGTGTATGGGTGTAACTCAGCTACCTATGGTTCTAAGTATCTGCTTGTGGACGTTGTACATCGTGGTGCGCACTAGGCTCCGCACCACGATGTACAANGNNCATGAATCTGTTTCCCAACTAAAGCAAGGACATTGGAGCATTCATTATACAAAATGCCACCATTCCAGGAGACTGAGTTTCCTTGAACTTTTTGCCCCAGGACAGCGCCCAGGTTTTTGGGGCCTGTTGGTGCTTGTCACTACTAGAAAGAACATAGCAGTTCCGGGGAAGCACATGGAGGATGCCACCATTCCAGGAGACTGAGTTTCCTTGAATTTTTTGCCTCAGGACAGCACCCAGGTTTTTGGGGCCTGTTGGCGCTTGTCACTACTGGAAAGAATGTAGCAGTATATTATCAGTCTAATATCATTTCCTTTCACAATAGCATAATCTTAAAGAATTAGTGATGTTTCTTTTCTTCATCTCATCATAACTCACAGTGTAAGATGGTGTAAGGACAAAGAAGCAGATGAATGGATATGGAGCTTTGGACTGAGCTGTGTGTTCTGAGTGTCCAGTGATCTTAGAGCGTGGAGAAAAACTAAGTCAGCACAAGACAGAGGCTGACTATGGGAGAGCATTGCTATTTTCTTCACACTTTTAAATTAAAACATCCTCATTTCTCTAGGTTGTTGTTTCTACAGGATGTTAAAACACCTTAGGGCATTGAAAGTTTGTAATGTTCTCCTTTGAAAATATTTCCTGCAAAATTTAGTGTATGGACTAGTTCCACATTTAACATGTGTGTTGTCAATCACCCCTGAGAGTTAAGGAATAAGCTGCTTTCATTTGCTTCTCATCCTCTTCCGCCTCATAACAGTCCACAGATCTCATAGCGAACAGAAGGCCACACCAGAGAGTCCTTGATCGTCACACTGTGGAGCTCAGATGTGTTTCCATAGTGATCAGTAAAATCTACTGTCTGCTCACAAGCTTTTGGTCTCTATCAGTAAGTGTGCCTGGCATCAAGACACAAGCCCTCTGAGCTTTTATTATTTTATGGGGCAAACACTGGGATTAAGAGAAACACTAAAGAGGAAAGCATCAGAAATCTATCAATATACATGAAATTAAAAATTAGAAGCCCCAGAATTACTCTCTAAAAATGATAAAGACCTTGGTTATTTGATTAAATGTGTTTTATTTTTTCATCAGTATTATTCTGCTGCCCAGAGAAATGTAGGCACAGTCAGAACACTGTATACACCATTGAAGTTGCACAATTATTAGTATTTTATCCTAATTGAGCACCACAAAGTGTTTCTGTTGTGCCAAATATTGAATTAGACACAGTTGTCCTCCAGTGACCTCAACTGTGGTAGATGCTTACTAATACAGTTCAAAACTAATCAATTCCAGGCCAGAAAGCAAAAGAGAATTGACCAGTAATTGGCTGCTGGGTGCTGTCTTTAGAAACGCAGTGTGGGATGTTCTTCTAGTGCTAGGACCCTGTTTCTATGCAATCATTCACAGTTGTCCTGGCTTTGTGGTTGTCCCGACTTCCCAGAGTTCTCTAGTCAGAAGCTGTTAAGAACCTGCTGATGGACAAGTCTCCTAACAACCAACTCCAAGTTTTGCATTATGTGTGTGTGTGTGTGTGTGTGTGTGTATGTGTGTGTGTGTGTGTGTGTTTGTATGTGAGTGTATGTATGAATGTATGTAGGAGTGTATGTGAGAGTTAAGTGTGAGTGTGTGAGTTTTTGAGAAGGGTGAGTGTGATTTGTTTGAATGTGAGAGTCTGTGTGTATGTCTGACTCTATATGTCTGTATGTGAAAATGTGTGTGTATAAGTGTGCAAATATGTATGTGTGTCTTACTTAAGGTTTTACTTCTGTGAAGAGATACCGTGACCAAGGAAACTCTTGTAAGGACATTTAATTGGAGCTAGATTACAGGTTTGGAAGTTCATGCCATTATTATTAAGGCAGGAACATGGCAGCATCCAGGCAGGCATGGTAAAGGAGGAGCTAAGAGGGCTACATCTTGTTCTGAAAGCAAACAGGAGAAGACTGGATTGCAGGGAGTTAGGATGAGGGTCTTAAAGGCCACACCAACACTGACACACTTTCTTCAACAAGGCCACAACTTTTAAGAGTGCCACTCCCTGAGCCAAGCAAATTGAAACCATCACAATGTGTGTGTGTGTGTGTGTGTGTGAGTTGTATATATGCATGAGTGTGTGTTTGTGAGTGTATGTGTGTGTTTATGTATGAGTGTGTGTGTTCACTTGGTGTGGTTGGGCACAAGTATGTTCAGGTGTTCAAGGGCCAAGCATCAACCCTTGTTTCATTTCTCAGTTGATGTCCTTCCAGGTTTTTTGAAGGAGGACCTTCTTGCAGCTCACTAAGTAAGCTAACTTGCTCTCCACTGAAACCCAAGGATCAACCTGTCTCTGCCTTCCCAACATAGAAATTACCAGCATATGCTACCCATGCCTGGGTTTCTTTACATAGTTTCATGGGATAAAATGCAAGATCTCATGCTTCTACTGCAAGCAGTTTCCTTACAGTCCTGTCCCCCTAGCCACCATATCAAACACGTTTAGTTTAACCTATACCAGGTGCTTCTAAAATGGAGCTTCTCTTTCTGACCACTTAATTCTCAGAAATAATGACTCTGAGACTAATTATTTATTAATAAATGTTTATGCAATAAGCTTTGGCTCATTCTCTGACTAGCTCTTAACATAATATCCTTTATTCTTCTAACCTGAGTTTAGTAATGTGGCTTTTTTTTCTCCTTGTCTTCTTATGTCAGTCCTCCTCTTTCCAAGGCAAATCTCCCCTGCCTTTGACTATTTTCCAGAATTCTTTCTATCCCTGCCAGATTTCCCACCTCCTATTTCCTCCCTCAGCTCATTGGCCATAAGCTTTTTTAATGACAGGGATGTAACTTATGAGAGGCTGGCTCTCTGTATATATGTATATATGTATATATGTATATATATATTTATATATATATATGTAATAGAAGCGATATATATAATGTGTATCTTATTCTATTTGATATCCTAAAGTAGTATCTGTTCACTTAACCCCCTCAAAGATGTTTCAACATTTTTTACCCTGTGAACAAAATGAATTAGATCCCTTCACTTCCAGAGCACGCAGAAACACGATGTCAATGCCAATTCACATGCTGCCTTACAGACTTTTTGTTTCCATTGGGAGCTGAGCCTCCTCTCTCAAAAGCAAGTTTTAAGGAATAGAAATAAGTTATTGCTTCTCAGCTCACAAATAAAGTCAAGAAGAAATGTAGTCATTGCAACTGATGCAGTGACTTCATAATACCTTCCAGAACACGGGTTTTATCCAACTTCTTTTCCACATTCACTTATGTCTACTCACAAGGTTAACAGCCTATATCTAGACTCCAAAGACTGTGCCTGTTGAATCAGGAACATAGTTGGGTGGCAGAGTGGAGTAGGGCAAGAGAAATCACTCTTTTCATCTAGTTTACCTCCATTTAAGCTTTTGTGAGACTTTCAATAGCTGTGAAGATCTCATTAGCCAGAATTTACTCATGTGCCCCTAACTAATAGTAAAGGAGGATTAAAACTTTAGATTTGTGCCTGTGCACAATGATGACTGAATAAAATGGCAAAGGTATTAATTTCTAAGGAGGAATAAAGGAAGAGGAGGATATGGGGTCGAAAGAATAAGGGGAAAAAACATGAAGAGGAAGAGTCAACAGAAGAAACTGTGTCGTGAAGTAGGAGATTTAGGATAACTGGGTTATAATACATCGGGTATCTATTCCTTTTTCTTATTTCATGTGTTATTGTATGTAGCACATGAATTATAATCTTTCTTACCAACACAATTACCTGGAGACTGTAGAGTGAGAAATACAGGTGCCTACAAAAAGTCTTACTAGATGTGATTTAAATAAACTGGTATAAATTTAATTCAATTGATCATATAATATTAAGATTAATTAGAAAGGATATTCACTCCAATATGTTCTTTTAACCTTTTACTAAAACAGAAAATTAAATGACTCTTGAAGAAATAATAGTGATTCTGATCATGAAGAGATTGCAGCCATGACATTAGAGATCTGAAAACAGTATGAAACAAGAATAACATTATTAGGTTTCACTTAATTTCCAGGGATGAATAAAGGGGGACCTGTTGACATTATGTACAATTATTTGACTCTTCATAAATTATAAAAAGTGATATTACTTTAGTTTATTACAATTTAATAAATAAAAAATACAGTCCCAATTTTACTTCTTTAATGAATCACCCAAATCATAATTCCTTCTTTAAAATTTTTAACTATCACTTTTTTCATGTGAAGCTCACATATATAAACATGTACACAATGCAGTATTATCATCTCAATTCTCTTTTTCTTCTTTCAATTCCTCTATATCTTACCTTAATGTCTGCTTCCTAATTTCATAATTTAAAAAAAATGATAAGCCACAAGTTCCAACCAGTATTATCCATATATTCATGGATGTGAAGCCATCCAATGCAGAATGGGAAACTTACTAGTGGAAACACCCACAAGCAAGAATAATTCTCAGCAATTATCAATGACCAATAATAGTTCTTTTGTAAAGGGTGTATCCTGGAGGGCACATTCCCTCATCCAGGCTGCACGCCAGCTGCCAGTTTATGAATTGGGTAGCCTCAACCCACTCATCCCCTGGTTCATATGTCCTTTCTAATACCCCTGCCATGATGCTTTCTGAAGCTTGACATGGAGTAGGAAGAGATGAGAAATTCTGATAAAGTTGTTCCCTATCTTTGAATTGACTTGTGTCCACTGCAGATGAAGCTCCGCCGACCCAAGTTTAATGCAAACTAAGTCTATGAGAATAAGCATAAATGTTTTCAAGGTAAATTTGACAATGTGAAATAAGGGGGAAAGAAGGGGCATTACATGCAGTGAGCTGCGACATTCTGTATAACAAAATACTCAGTTAAATATCCCTACAGACATGCTTGGGGATTTTATCTTCTTATGTATACTTTTGTGTTAGATTGACAAAGACTAGCCAGTACATCCTGGGTGCACCTCTCACAGGCAGATGACACAGAGCTCTGGAATCTCTAACATCTCAGGGGCTCCAGCACAACTCAGGCTTTACCATCACAGCATCATGTAGTCGCCTTCCCGGGCCTCCCGCCAAAGCATCTGAACATGTATTGCTCTTTAAAATTTGACCTCAGACACCTTTAAAACTTCTGTGTGAACCCAGGACCTCCTCGGTCTACTGTCTTTCACATCTCCAAAGCAGATGCTACATGGATGCTGCTGCCCACTTTGGAAGCCTGCTTGGGATGGACTCTTTCCCCCTTAGAACAGGAGCAACAACTTTTTTATGCAGAAGCCATTACTTTCTGGGAGCAAGGAACCCTTTAGGTTTTTTTTCTTTTCCCACAAACTTCAATTATATCTAGGTAGGAGATTTTCTATAGGGTACTATTGCATAGGTTCCAGGGCAGAGAAGGAAGGTTTTCATGAGCTGATACTCTCAGTAACCATCACCATATTTTCTTCGTCATAAGACTTTGCTGTAACACTTTGCTTCCTCTTGCTCCTTTCCTCTCTAAACTATACATTTCTCATTTCTTACTGGTTGCTTCTTCATTGGAGAACTGTATAGCATTAATTTGTAATAATCATAGCAGTCATTGAATGTTAGGCTCTCTTGAATTTTTCTGTGTCAAAGAAATCATTCCATTACTTTTTTTAAGTTAGCCCCAAGCAAGTTATCAAGATAAGAGCAGAAAATATCCATATTCTTAACCAAAATATCACTGTAATCACCTCTAGCCATGTTGATTATAGAGTCCATTTGTCTTCTGAAACTTCATGCTGGTACATCACTGTCAACTCAATGTCTGTCTAAATACTACTTAAACTGCCTATTAAGCTCTGCTTATAACATTCAATAATTTTCCTATTCCAAATTTCCAATGCTTCCAACATTCCTCCAAAGAAAGAACATGGTCAGGTTTATTACAGCCAAAACCCCACTCTCGTTACCAATTTTCATATTAAATTTCTGTTACTATGGTAAAATATCATGACCTAAAGCAACTTAAAGAATAAAACATTTATTTCATGTTATTGTTCCCAAGGGATAGGTTCCGTCAGGCTGCAAAGGCACAGCATGGTGTAGGAGCAAGAAGCTCGCTGGATTGGCTTACTTGCATAGTAAATTAGTTATAATAAAATGACATCTCAGTCTATTTATCCCATACTATATCACTTGAGATGATAAGGAGGAATGAGAAAGTAAATAAATTCTTCTTTGTGCTGAAAGGCTTTTGGCATAATTATCTATAAGCAAAGACAAATAAGGAACATACAAATGAATTTATTTAATGCACATTTAAAAACTAAAATGATAGCCAAGGATCACCTACCTTGTGAGATCAATCATCTGTTCCTGCAAGGGAGGGAGAGCTGCCCCTCCAAAGTCATTTTATTCCAGATAATGCCTTTCAGAGGAAATTATAATCCATGATCCAAGGCTACCTCACACTGACTCTTTGGATGCCTTAACATAAACTTTGCTTATTGAAATTCTCAACTCAGAGGCACACATATCCACCATGTTTTAAAATATATCTTACTGTAAACTCTGTATCAAAACCATGTCTGCCTGTATATGTGATATTGAGCCTCTCCTATATGATGATGCATAGATAACTTTGAGGTAATAGTCGCTTATTGTCTTTGTCTATCAATACTTAGGGGATTATCCCTAGCGTTCATTTTAAACATTTTAAGAACCATTTTAATAAAAATATAATTGTATAACTTCTGTTTCCTTCCTCCAGCCCCTCCAAAATCACCTTCCTACAACTCCTTCAATGTTTCCCTCAAATTGATACCCCTTTCTCCCCTGATTCTTTTAGTTATATGTGTGTGTGTGTGTGTGTGTGTGTGTGTGTGTGTGTGTGTGAGAGAGAGAGAGAGAGAGAGAGAGAGAGAGAGAGAGAGAGAGAGAGAGAGAGAGAGAGAGGAGAGGAGAGAGAGGGGATAGGTATATGCAAAAATATATACAATATAACCTGATGAGTTAATTTTATTGTTTGTATACACAAGTTTAAGGCTAGCCATCCTGTATTAGACAGCCAGTTGAGGAGACAATGCCTGGGTTCAAGTGTTGTAACTTAGTATTAACAAACTGAAGGTACTTTATAATCATCTTCCCTTTTGCACCCATGTGACATTGGTTCCATCTTGGTATAGCACAGGACACATGCACATGAGGGTCTCCTGAAAGAAAGAAGGCAAGGGGTCAAAAAGTGGTTTTCTTTAGTTTAATAATTAAAGAATTCCTGCTTCTGAGAGTTCTTATTTCCTTTTAAGTACAAAGGACTCATTATAGCAAATGGCACCTTTAAGGAGTGTGTTCTTGAACCCTAACATAATCATAATGACTTCCACAGAGCAGCTGCTTTCATGTGCTGGCCCCTGTTCTTTTTTTTTTTTTTTTTTTTTCAATTTTTATTAGGTATTTCTTCATTTACATTTCAAATGCTATCCCCACTCCACATTCTTGGCCCTGGTGTTCCCCTGTACTGGGGTATATAGAGTTTGCAAGACCAAGGGGCCTCTCTTCCCAATGATGGAAGACTAGACCATCTTCTGGTACATATGCAACTAGAGACAAAAGCTCTCTGGGTGCTGGTGAGTTCATATTGTTGTTCCACCTATAGGGTTACAGACCCCTTCAGCTCCTTGGGTACTTTCTCTCGCTCCTCTATCGGGGGCCCTGTGTTCCATCCAATAGCTGACTGTGAGTATCCACTTCTGTGTTTGCCAGGCACTGGCATAGCCTCACAAGAGACAACTATATCAGGGTCCCTTCAGCAAAATCTTGCTGGCATATATAATAGTGTCTGCATTTGGTGGCTGATTAAGGGATGGACCCCTGGGTGGGGGAGTTTTAGATGGTCCATCCTTTTGTCTCAGCTCCAAATTTTGTCTCTATAACTCCTTCCATAGGAGTTTTGTTCCCAATTCTAAGAAGGGGTAAAGTGTCCACATTTTGGTGTTCGTTCTTCTTGAGTTTCATGTGTTTTACAAATTGTATCTTGGGTATTCTAGGTTT
>NC_034593.1:127324107-127370830 GCF_900095145.1 Mus pahari | reverse complement strand
AGAAAATTGGACATAGTACTACCGGAGGATCCAGCAATACCTCTGGACACTGTTCTTAAAACACTGGATTTGTACATCAAAACACTAGATCTAACCAAAATTTCTTTGTGTGGAAATTGTCTTAATGCTTCGTATTGGAAACAAACAACCCATGGCCCTAATCAGTTTAACCAGCAGCAGTGGCTCTCAAAGCTAGCAATGAGAAGAAAATATCTAAATACAGGGAGTCAGGATCTAGATCCAGTGCTTGTAATCACTACATTTTATTGCTTGTAAGTGATCCTACACCATTGTGTGCAACTAAATTCAGGCTTCACATGAATTATTTCTTCATAATTATTTTAATTTCTCAAGTACATCAGATATCACACTGGTTTGTATTTACCTATTAACTATTTAGGAATAACTTGAGTGTCCACATTTTTACCATTAATAAAAGGCAAATTTGTTTCAATGCAAGCAGTAAATTAGTATATACTTATATATTTATTTAAATTATACTATACACACACACACACACACACACACACACACATTGAGTGGAATCTTACACTTCACTCACTTTTTAAAATCTAAACAGTATTTCATCAATATGTTTGTACATCAGTTCAACAAGGAATTAATGGAAAGCATCTAATTCACCTAAGACATGCTGAACCTCTATTAGTAAATAACCACATCTGAATTCACATGTGTGCTTTAGTTACAGGCAAAAGCATATTGAAAGGGACTCTTGTGTTAAACGGATCTCATTTTCCTGTTGCCTGACTTTCCTTTCTAAAAGTCATCTTGGACTCTCAAATATACTCGTATTGATCTAGAAAAAAGAATTCTTTTATGTAATTCTAATTTAGCATTCAAATTGAAAGTGGATTAGACTTCAAATATAAATCTGAATTGCTGTTAATTTTATGAAGGTTACTATCAAAGGGAAACGTAAGTATCACAGGTGTTCATCTTCAGAACCAAACAGAAAATGACAGCTCTGGTCTCTTTAGAGAGTCACTTTTCATGTACCTGGAATGCTTCATTACGCAACATTATTCATTATAAATGTCTCATTGTTCTGTCTAGCAACCAGATGTGCTGATGACAACTCTTTCACTCAAGGTAAATTATGTGATAATGGGAAGAAAGGAAATCATTTCATCTTGCATTCAATAGGATGTAATCTTCAGGTTGGTGTGTGTAAAAATAGCCAACAGTGACTTGAGACTGTTTAAAACAAGTTCATTTTTTTCTAGAAACTGCTGGGTTTTGTTTGCTTGAAAAGAAAAAGAGAAAGAAAGAAATGAATTTGTAATTACAACATAATAGGATTCAGAAAATGCACATGGCTAATTATATGCACACTAGACAGGGTTCAGCTGGCCTGGAGGAAGAATTTTGTTTACTTTGGGAAGGTTCATTAAGCCTGCTTTTTCAATGTAGCACACAAACATTGGAGAAAATAATGTAACAGTTTACTTTGATGAGGTGTGTGAGTAGAAAAATCAGGTGAACAGGGTGCAACATTGTTCATAGCATATATATATATATATATATATATATATATATATATATATATATATATATATAAAATGTTAAGCAGAAAATAGTGTTTTTTATCATAAAGAATGATAAGGAATGGGATCTTAGTTCATGCCTGTAGTTTATCGAGTAGATGGGGATTAAAAAGACACATGGGCACAGGGCATTGTCCATGTGTTTGTATCATCAAATTCTGCAACTTGAATTGAAAAATTATGGTTATACAGATAAGTCAGAATACAATCGGGAGAAGCACATTAAATTAGTATTTAAGTGGTGCAACAGTGTAACAGATCAGAATATTCTACCCTAAAATGTGCCAGTTTTGTATAAGGTTTATTTTGAGCTGAGGTGAAATTGATAAAATGGAAATGTAAGTAAAGTCCTATGACATTTTTCACTTGACTACACACAGGCATGAGCACCAAGATTCTCTTACCTCCTCATAAGAACAAAGAAGTAGGTTACTGGGGACAAATGGAGACCCTTGTCAACATGGAGATAGCACAAGAAGAATTTACATAACAAAGGTTAATCTATTCCCAACACTCAATGTGGATACTAAACAGAACCCCCCCCCCCGGAAGAGTAATACATGATGGTAGTTTCAGCCTCTCCTCTCTCCTTTTTTGAGACTGGGTATATTTCATTGGACCTGAAGCTCACTGATTGATCTAGATTCAGCTCCAGTGAACTTGCCAGCTTCCATCTACCCTGTGTTGAATAACAGGTGTGCACTACCCCATCATCTTCTTAAGTCTCCATGTTTTCAGGGCAAGCGCTGACTGCCCAGAACGAATTATTTTGCTTTCCCCTTTAAACCATTTTAATTTTTTTCTACCATTATTTTGTTAACTATGTGTCTTCCAGGTATTTGAAATATATATGTCAAAAAATATTCACCTCTGAACCTGTAATTGTAACTAGATTCTGTCTTTGTTAAGAGATATGAAGAGTAGGTAGATATTTTTATTCCTCCTGCAATGCAAATGAAATAGAAACAAAATATAAGTTCTGAGTCAAACCCAAAATTAGTTCCAAATAACTGTTCTTCAAAGGATGTTTGTAGCAAATAATGATATTAGGATGTGAGGAAGCTTAATTATACACAACACAGCCAATCTGAACAATGAAGGTTCTGAAGCACTGAGGAATCTACAGCCCTTTCATTAATTATTGAGCTGCTTTCTTAATAATCTTAAGAGAGTCCCGAATTCTTAGGACCAAATCTACTTTTAAATTTCTATCACCTTAGAACAGTGATTCTCAACCTTCCTAATGCTACAGTCTATTACTACATCTCCTCTAGTTGTGGTGCACCCAACCATATAATTATTTCATTCCTATTTCATAACTTTAATTTTGCTACAGTTATGGATCATAGTGTAAATATCTGATATGCAGGATATCTAATGTGTGACTTACAAAGACATCTTGACCCACAGGTAGAGAACTGATGCCTTATAGACTAGGATCCTTACACAGTAACAGACGTAAAATGCTTTAAGAATATGGTTCTAGGAATGGATTTCCATGTACAATCTCTCCAGTGTTGACACTGCTACCTAGAATTTATTCATTGTTTATCTTCCATGTATATGAAAAATACACATTAATATTTTTCTGATTTTAGGGGCTGGAGTGATTAAAAGCATGGCTATTAGACCATAGAACCCAAGTTTGATCCCCTACACCTGCAAGTGGACTCACTATTTCCAGCTCCTGGGATCCAGTGTTATTGCCGGTCCTCTACCAAGCATGAATGTGGTGCACAGATATACTTGCAAGCAAAATATCTATATGTATAAATTTAAAAATTAATAATAAAATATTTTAAAAATAAGATGCCTTACAGTTTGTAAATTCCAAGTCTTTCCAATAAGCCTATATAGAAACCAAAATGGTACACAGAATGGGTGAATATGCAGTGGAATGGGATTTCTGTTTGATAAACAAAGTCTTAGGAAGCCATTATTTTGAATAAGGCTCGGCACTAGGCCCTAAAGACCATACCAAAAATGGAGTCTCAAGCTAAGCATCACATGATCAAACTGAAGCCTTAAAAAAGTAAAGCCATTCCTAAAGAGATCCCACGCTATATATATATATATATATATATATATATATATATATATATATATATATNTGGGTTTCATCTTAACCAATAAATAAAGAACCAACCTTTTTAAACCAGAGTAAAAATAAATTAACTCGTGCTTTAACCCTAACAAGAAAAGCCAATCATTTTGCTTTTTATTATGGTTATTATTCTGTATCCTTGTTCCCACTATACAAAAATCAATCAGTCCCTCATGCCCAGTGGAGCACAATTTTATTTTATTGACTGAGGTATTGGACAATATTGGAATCATAAACAAAACATCTTTAAAATGAATGTGATCTCACTTTGTCTTTTCATAGTTTGAGTTGGAGAATATGGCTACTGTCTGGCCATCTCATTAAAGACTATCAGTATAATGAATCACTTTATAAAACCAATATTAAAGAAATAACTAGATAACATAGTTGCACACTATAAAAAAGCAATATTTAGAAAACAGAATTTTCTTTTTAAAATCAGTGCTTCTTCAAAAGGTAATTATTTTTCACTGTTATCCATTCTAAGTGATCATTGTTAAAAAGTAGAATTTAATAAATATTAATCATATGTTTGAATTTGGATTTGATATAAAATTAAATAGATCATATATTTATATTGTTTGAAAGATTACTCCATTTAAAGAAAGAAATCTTTTATTTCCTATAAAGTATCTAAGTTCCCTCGAAAAGAAAATTTAAAAAAAAAATCACTTAGATACATCGAGTATCAGCTCTGTAATGAATGCTTGCATAGTAATGTAGGAATGAGAGTTTAATCCTAGAACTGCAATTAAAAGGGTGCCTCACAATTCTACAATCTAGAAATAGACTTTACTATCATACCTGGCTTCAACATGTATTAAAATTATTCACTTGCTCCATTACAGTGAGTCTAGAACTACAAATGTATGTTCCCTGTTGCAATGAAGTGCACTTCATTTCTGGTCAGCACACAGTGTTGATAGCCTCTGCTTCCTTTTGTACAGGTTACCTACAGCTCCTGGTAGGTTCCCACACATATGCCTCAGTCTGCATGCAAAGAGATTAGCATGAACACTACAGCCTAGAACTCCTAAGTTCAAAATTATTCTTCTGCTTCAGCCTCCCAAGTAGGCAAGAATACATATGTATGTGCCACTGAAGATATTTACTTACAAGGATAAGACCGGAAAAGCTTAACTCCATCCTTATTATTTCTAGTCATGTAAGGGCAATTAGTCATGTCCTAGTGGAAGAAAGAAAGCTAGTAGCTATAAGCTAGAGGTCCAGGGAGTTCTGTTTGCTATTCAATTTGATCTACTACAGTAAATGAATTTATATCATTTTAGAACAGACATGTTGAAGGGGATCTTTGTTTCATCTGGTCTTTTAAGTCATTTAAACAGGATATGCATTTTCATAGGCCAAGTTTTTGTACATAAGCATTTGTGTAGGTATTAGGTCCTTTTTTCATTATTTCACATGCACCAATTTACTTTGTATTGATTCCATTCTGATCCTCATCTGAATGCAATGGAACTAAGCTGGCAAAAGCTCTTGTTTCAAATGTGAAGACGCAAATTGATAATCAAGACTGGGACCACTGTCCTTCTCCCAGCCATTTGTGATATTATGAGTGAAAATTTAAGTCATACAAGTGATTGATGATTATATCTACCAGATGAGAGAATGAAAGATCTAGAAAAGGAGTTATAGGAAAAAGTGGGCCAACCTCACTAACAAGGCCAGATCTAAAATGCTTCTTCATGAGGTCTAGTGATCACTCAGTCTCTTAGAGATTTGCTTACCCCATAAAGATATATTACTTGCCTAACACCTGGATGACAATCATGTCACTATCAAAAGAAATAATTTAATTATAGGAGAAAACTAGCTTAGCAAAATTCAAATAATACAATGGATATTGAGCACATATTTTACACATAATTAAAATAAATACACATAATATCCTTATGCTAAATAAATTACTATTAATTTTGATGGTTTGAATGAAAGTAGTCCCCATCATGTCATAGAGAGTGGCACTATTAGAAAATGTGGCCTAGTTGGAGTGGGTGTGACATCGTTGGAAGTATGTCACGGGGGGAGGGGCTTTGAAATTTAAAAATCTTAAGCCAGGCCCAATGTCACTCTCTCTTCCTGCTGCCTACTGATCTAGATGTATAACTCTCAGCTACCTTGCCAGCACTATCTCTGCCTTCCTGTTTCCATGGTTTCTTCCATGATGTTAATTAATTAAACCTCTGAAACATAAGTCAGTCTCAATTAAATTCTCTTCTTTATAAGAGTGGCTATGGCCATGGTATCTCTTCACAGGAACAGAAACCCTAACTAAGATTCTAATACTACCCAAATTTCCATACATGTAAATAGAGTTCCATATATACTAAATGACTTGCTCAGTTTCCATAGTAAGAGACAGGCAAAGATTAAATATGAACCAAAATATCTCCCATTCCAATGTTGTTATTTCTATTGCAAAGAAAATTCCTAAAGCAATGCAGTGTTCAGGTTTGAGTACTACTGTCACCATAGCATTGTGTATGTGATGTGTATCCTCAAGCTTCACTCAGTCCTAGTTCTCTTCAAATCATGATCTTCCTCTATAACCCCACACTCTTTGTCTCTTAATTGTTTATTTTAAGTTATAAATATTGTTTATGTCATTTAAATATTTAACAGAACAAGAAAAATTGACTCATGGTGTTCTCTTTTGTAGAAAAGTAAAGGTTGTATCTAGATCACTGAATTATCTCAAACAAGTTGTCTCTGGCATGAGAAAAATCTCAATATATACCTAGCTTAAAAATACTTACCAATGCTCTTCCTCTCTCCTGCTCCTCCTCCTCCTCCTCCTTCCCCTTCCTTCATCTCTCTCTCTCTCTCTCTCTCTCTCTCTCTCTCTCTCTCTCTCTCTCTCTCTCTCTCTCTTTATTCCTTTCAACTCCTCTCCCTATGCTCCAAATAAACTCTTCTATACCAATAAAAAGCAACTTGGCACTGTTCTATTATTCTTGTTTCCCTTTTTCTGATGTTAATCTGAACTGTTTTTATATATTTCTCTGAAATTTCAATTATATGAATCCTAGAAGCACATATTATGCAAGATATGCTTAATACAGTCATGGAAAGCCTTGATTACAGCATTTGCATACTGTGTACTCAAAACTATATTAAGTATTGTAAGAATTCTAAAAAAAAGATATTACTATCAAAGCTGTCTGTGAATAATCTCGAGAAAGCTTTCCTTTCTTCTCCTGAAACGATCCTTCCTGAGTGTGAGATGTGAGGAACCGAGCTAAACCGTGAGTGGTGTGAAATACAATAGAAAATTTCAGAAATAAATTCAATGGTAGTTTAACCCACCATACTAATGGAGGAAGGCATATGCCTTTATCATACATCTTCCTGAAGTATATCTTAAGGTCTCACCGCCTTTGGCATCAACCAACTAAAAACATTAAACTCTTTTAGCTCTTTTAGTGCAAAGATCTAGTTTGACCTAAGTCATTGCAGGTAAAAGGTGCATATGATTTAGGAGCTCTAATGCAATAGCTAATAGCTTTACTGAAGGATCACATTTTATGTCCCCAATAGATGCTTCCTGTTTCATTCACTTTAATTATCCAACATTTTAGGTACGGTTCTCTCTTTCCAACTTCCCTGTTGTTTTAAAGTTAATCACTGTTCATAATTGCAGTGCTGGATCATTGAGAAAGAAGAAAGAAGCCATTCTCTAAAGTCATGTATTTCTCCCGCTGATAGCAGGATTGTTCCCCAAAGAATATTTCCAGCACACTGTCCATTTTAGTTACAATTGTCTCCAGAGACTTGCCTTGTATAATTTTCCCTGAAACACCATTTGACCCACTATTAATTTAATGGACCTTATGATTTTTACTTTTATACAAAAAATGCATTCCATTTCCTTAATTTCATCTCATTTTCACTAGATATGAGAGATCATAATGGTCTAAGTAATTTCTCTCCATTTTCTAACAACTAGTTTTTTCCATAAGATAGTTACATAAAATGAACATAGAGTAACTTTATGTCTAAAAGTTATATAATATATAACTATATAATACTAAATTGGATTTTCACCAGTTTTATGGGAAAATGAACTATATCTTAAGATGTTTACTTTTCAAAGTACCACCGAAGTGATATAAATTCTGAAAACAATAAAGACAAATTTCACTTGAATAATTACCATGTTTTAATATCTTATCTCAAAATTTGTAAATGCCTTCACTTGATATACAATTGAAAGGTGAAGGATGTTAGATAATCAAAAGAAGTCTCACATTTGTCACTAGAAAACTTACTGCGATGATTCCTTTAACAGTATTTCAAATATAATACTTTATGTTTTATCCATGATACAAAGTTGAACTTTTACATATAATAACTTATAACAAATTAAAGCAACAGGTAAAAAATTAATGTTTATGTTTAAGATAATGCACAGACTTAATGCATAGTATTCACTTCCTACCTATTTGTTCATTGAACTGATTCATTTGTTTTGATAACTAATATAAAAATTACAGCCTCAAAAATGGTAATTCATTCTTGAACAATTTTTAAAGCAGATAGGGTCTTTTTTCAGTATCAATAATGACTTCAAGTACCTTATTCCAAAATCCTAGAAGGATATATATATATATATATATATATATATATATATATATATATGGATTGTTGATATGGCCACATCACAGGTATGAGCAATTATGGGCATGGATGTGTGTCCCATTCTGTTAGGTAAATTCCGATGCTAGTTATTAAGTCTCATAGAGTTGGTGCTTTCTTCACTCAGGTCACTAAATATCTAATGTTTTCTTTCTCCCTTCCCATTCTTTGCCCATCTGAGATGATAAGAGGGAGAAAAGAAGCATGTGGGGAGCAGATGTTGTAATATATTTAGTGGTTTCATTTTGGGCACTAATTTCATTTATATTACTCGTATAAAATACCCTGAGTAAAGTAACTTGCAGAACAAGATAAGATTTGCTTTTACTTACAATTCCAGGTTACAGATTAGCATTGTATGGAAGCCAAGGCAAGAATTTCAAATAGCTAGTCATGTCATATACAAAATCAACTTAGAGACAAAAAAAATGCACACATCCACTCTTGCTTGCTTGTATGCTTGATTTTTCAGTGCTTCATGATTCAGGATCCCTGTCTAACAAGTGGTACTGACTATAATGGGCTGTGCTTTAAATTAGTATCAATTAATGTAATTAAGACTATTGCCCACAGACATGCCCACAAGCCAATCCAATGTAAACATTTCCCCACTAAAACACTCTTCTCAAATGATTCTTGGTTATATCAGATTTATAATTAAAGCTGCCCATCACACGGACCTCTAGCAAGTGAAATATTCACTTAAGAAGATATCCCACAACAGAAGAATGGATACAGAAAATGTGGTTCATTTACACAATGGGATACTACTCAGCTATTAAGAATGAGGACATCCTGAGTTTTGTAGNCAAATGGATGGAACTAAAAAATATCATCCTCAGTGAGATAACTCAGACCCGAAAGGACATGCATGATATGTACTCATTAATAAGTGGTTATTAGCAAAAATAAAAAAATTAAACAACAACAACAACAACAACAACAAAAAACCTATACAGAATACCCAAGATACAGTTCACAAAACTGAAAAAGCTCAACAAGCTGAAGTGCCCAAGTGAGGACACCTCAGTCCCACTTGGGAGAGAAGAAAGCAATCACAAGTAGAGAGGGAGGGAGGGACCTGGGAGGGAAAGTGGATGGGGTGAATGGGGGAGTGAGAGGGAAAAGGGAACCTGATCTGGTATTGGGTGAGGGAAAAGGACTGAAGCCCTCAGGGCCAGCAGAAAGAATGGAAATAGGCAACCTCAGGGAATAAGAGGTTGGGGGACCCCACCCCCAAATATACCAGAGACCTGGGAGGTCAGAGACTCCCAGGACTCAGAGTGGGGACCTTAGATGAAATGCCAGACAGTAGAGAAAGGGACTTCATAGAGCCTACCTCCAGCAGGAAGACAGGTTATCAAGTGAGAGATGGGGTTGCCATTCCACAGTCACATCTCTGACCCATAATTGTTTCTATCTGAAAGAATTACAGGGATGGAAATGGAGAGGAACCTGAGGAAAAGAAGGTCCAGCAACAAGCCCAAAGTGGGATCCAGTTTAAGGGTCAGTTTCAAGGCCTGATACTATTACCAAGGCTGTGGAGCTCTCAGAAAAAAGGTATCTATCATGACTGCCCACAAAAAACCTAACAAGCAGCTGAAAGAGTCAGACACAGATATTTGCACCCAACCAATGGACAGAAGTAGCTGACCCCTGTTGTTGAATTAGGGAAAGCTGAGGAGAAGGGAGATCCTGTAGGAGGACCAGCAGTCTCAATCTGGACCCCTAAGATCTCTCAAACACTGGATCACCAAACAGACAGCATATACAAGCTGATATGAGATGCCCAACACACATACAGTAGAGGAATTCTGGTCTGTGTTCATTCAGAGATGATGCACCTAACCCTCAAGAGTCTGGAGGTCCTAGGGCATTTAGAAGTCAGGTGGGGTGGGGGCATCCAAGTGGATATGGGGTGGGGTGTGGAGGAGGTGTGGGATATGGAGCATTTGGAGGGTGGATGGGGGACAGGGAATAGAATATGGAATGTAAAAATTAAATTAAAAATAAAATAAAAATGCAAATCAAAAAAGAAATGTAATAACAATTTATTTAATGAGGCAAGGAAAGTGTGTGAATGAAAAGTCAAGAGAAAAAGGAAATTATGTATTTTTGTTATAATTTTGATGATAAGTGGATGTGGCGATGTATGACTGGATTCCAATCCAATGGTAAGTAATAAACTGGGGCTTAAGAGCTGATTTCTCAAGTTTGTTGACACGGTCCTATGTTTTTAGAGTTAAGGATATAGCTTTGTTCTTGGTAGAGGCAGGTTCTCTCAGGGCAGTGTATCATGAACTTCATAGGAGGTACAATTGTGACCTGCTTCAAGTCAGAGCAGTAGAACACAGCCAAAGAGACTGTTTCATGTGAAATTTCACATAAGCCAACAGACCATACATAGAGTTGATGCCATCAGCTCCATCAGTTGAACAGAAATGAACTAAGTCATATCAAAGTCTGCTTAGAAAGAAAAATCAGAGTCCCTTTATTTTCATGGAATTTAAAAGTAGCATATAATAATTGGGAAAAGAAACAAGGAGCACATCTTTGTACATTGTGAGTATAAATCATTAGAAGTGAGTAGTCAAATACATCCACAAATATGTGAAGGACCATTTCTACTGTACAGGCATATGGTAATAAAATTTGAAGTTAGATAATTATTTGAATTTATTTTTTCTTTGCTACCCAGATTTATTGCCCTGGGAAGTCAAAGTTTACTGTTTCTTTATGTAAACTTATAAAATAGAAATAATGGTTGGGAATTTAAAGTTGTAATATTTATTTGATATGAGATAGTACTAGAAAAGTATTCGATATATAAAAATTCAACCTGTATATATTAAGTACAGTTTGAACCCCCTACCACTGCTCTGTGTGTGTGTGTTTGTTTGTCTGTCTGTCTGTCTTGTTTCACTTTGTCTTTCTGTCTCTGTCTTTCTCTGTCTCTGTCTCTTAACTTTGTCAGTCTTTTTCTCTACCTCCATGTCTCTCCTTCCTTTCAGAGCTGACTGATAAAATTATAACACCCCCTTAAAATTAAAAATAACACATCTGCTACATCTTTGTCAAGGAAACAACCATAACAGCAGGTGTTGTTTTGAACTTAGAGCCTAAAGATCTAGGTGACTATGAGCTTTAGCCCAAATCCAAGCCTCAAAGATCAAGACCCAGCATTGCTGATCTTACAGATAAGAAAAGTTCAATATTACAGACTAATCAGAACCCAAAAGCAGCCCTCCTCCCTCCGCTGGCTGCCCTTCTCCCTCCGCTGGCTGCCCTCCTCCCTCCGCTGGCTGCCCTCCTCCCTCCGCTGGCTGCCCTCCTCCCTCCGCTGGCTGCCCTCCTCCCTCCGCTNCCGCTGGCTGCCCTCCTCCCTCCGCTGGCTGCCCTCCTCCCTCCGCTGGCTGCCCTCCTCCCTCCGCTGGCTGCCCTCCTCCCTCCGCTGGCTGTACTTAGGTCTTCAGGAGGTAGGAAGATGCTCAGTGAGGTCGGGACTTTCTTTCCCTGTGTGTGAGTCACATGCTAATCTTTCTAGAAACGTCTTCAAGGTACAGTATAAATATTATTTACTAGATAGCTGGGCATCAGTTACAAGGAAGTCGATACATTAAATTAGCCATATCAAGGTAAAAATTAAGAAGCAGGTAGCTATAACTCTGCTCTTCAAGTTTGGGATGGCCAGAATGCTCAGTGGTACCCTGAACATGCACAGGAGAGCACACGCCACGCCTGGTCTTTGTATCTGAGCATTTGCTCTGGGGGGGGGTCACCTGTTGTCGAACAGTTGGCTTAAGCTTCCAGTTTTCCAAGTTCACCATTGTCTTCTTTATTGGCTTGCATATTGTTCTATCTCAAGTAATTAAAAAATAATAAAATAGGCAATATTTGTATTTTAAAAGATCTATGTAAACGGAGGCTTTACATAAAACTCACTTTCTTATTAGTTACAGGATGGAGTAAAAAAATCATTGTGTAACAATACTGAGGAATAATTTAGAAGAATAGAGAAACCAACCTATAATTACACTCATTAATCTTATTTTCAAAATTTGAAAGTGAAGTACAAAAATATTAAGGTCTAGAGATTACTCTTTTGTTTCCCTAAAGGCTATCTGACTCACAGCCTCTCTTCCTCACTTACAGAATTTCTATTACTATAAAACTTCTTAATCTTCCTAACTGTACATAGAAGACACAACAGCAACAGCAAAGATGATTCCCCATGCTGAAGAGAGATTGGTCCATGTGATTATGATGTAACGCTATGGGCATCTGCCAATTGCTTTCTGAGTTTCTGTATTGACGTCCTAAGGAAACACATCAAAACTAAGAGATACAGCCCCTTTGCAGAGAAACCAGGGCAATTGACTGCTAGTTTTCTCCATAAGGATTACGCCTGTTCCAACATTAGAGGCTGTGAACAGAGAGCTATCTAACAAGCCCGTGATCGCTGTGAAGCGTGTGCTGGAAAGGAAACCAGAGGGTTATTATTTCAAGGTGACTCAAACAGACCTTTCTACTAAGTGTCTTTTCAATTAGAATGCTGGAAATCAGACAGTGAGAAGATGTAAGGTAAGTCACATTGGCAAGGTAGGGCTGCCAACCTCTGTCCAGTACTATTCCTTTTACATTTGATTACATATACCAGTTCCCTATACACCACCCCTACTTTTTCCTTAGAATGTCTGTGCTCATCCCATTATTCCTTCAACTCTACCATGAAGCAGCAATCAGTGTTTGAAGCTTTTGTTTGCAAAAGGTAGCCTCTTCCCTCTATATATATATATATTAGAAGTGGGCCCCGTTTCTAATCATGGAGAAATTAGATGAGTGGATCATTTGACAATATCTGTGTGTTGGAAACATCTACTAATGACCTTTATTACTGAAGACCTAGACCCTCAGGCAACGAACCTAGACAACACTGATTAAGAAAGAAGCCTGCTGGTTTTACAGCTATATAAAATAGAAGGCATCTTTGTGTTAATGGAAAGGAGTTGGGCAGAGAGAGAAATGTAAAAAATGAGTGAGCTATAAAAACAGAAAGGCTTTGCCCTCCCATTGTGCTCCAGTGTTTGAAAAGGAGTCCACAGATGTGACTGCTCAGGATCAATGGTGAGCAGATACATGGAGCTCTGCATTTGCACTGGAAGACTCCTCCTCAAATGACACACCAATTGTGAACAGAGGCTTCTCTTTTAAAAAATTTAAAAAATAAAACATTATTTTTTTTTTAAAGCGTCACTTTGACTGAGGGCAATCCTCTCAATTCCATCCTTGCCAAGGGTAGTGAGTGAAGCCATTGCTGGGATGGTTTTCCTCAGTGATTTCTCCAAGTTCTCTTTCTGCTCCAAAGTGACCAGGTGACTGTCCCTTTTGGCAGGCCACTTTTTGCACAGGATCTCCCCCCCACACACACACACACACTGAAACACCTCCGAAAGATTCCTGCCAGTGTGTTTAACCATAAATACTGTATTTCTTTTCTTCCCTGGACCCTACAGGTTTAATTAATATGACCAGCTCACATCTTGTCTCACAAAGACATCAAGACTTAAATGAATACTCTATAGGTTACTCACTGATTTTCAACTGTGAATGTTTCCATACATAGATGAGCCAAGTGTTTGAGAGTGCATTAGAAATATATTCAGTTAAGGTTACTTGAAGTTGGAAACTTATAAAACATAACAAACATAATCCCTAAAACCAGTTTGAGTGAAATTAAAAACACTCAAAATTCAAATACACCCCAGAAGTAATAACTTTTGAGAATATATTACTAATTTTTTAAAATATTGAGATCAATATGTGTAGAATGCGTATTTTACCCCTCTTTATTTAAAATATATTTTTGAGGGACTGGGAAATAGCTTAGAAATTAAGAGCACAGTCAGCCCCTCCAGAGGATCTGTCCCTTCAGGTCAGATGCCCAGCAATACAAGGTAGCTCATAACCATTTCTAACTCAAGCTCCAGAGTTCTGACACCTTCTTTAGGCTGCCCCAGGCACCAGCCCCACACATGACACAGAGATATACATGCAGACAAAGGACCTATGCCAATAAAATGATAGAAGTATGTTTAAAAATACAGTGTGACACTCTTCCATTTTAAATTGGAAAGATGGGGGTTTTAATTGTTGGTACACTTTTGGGTATATAGATACAATACCTCAATTGACGGTCCAGATTAAAATAATCAGTGGAACTAATTATTTCAAAACCCAGCAGCACAAGATTGACAAGCAAATATTAAATTCATGTTCTTGGTTAGTATGGAAATTGGTTGTAAGAGCAGATAGGTGTCTCTTAGCTCTTGAATAAAATTATTAATTTTTCTGTTTTACCACTTATTAAAAAGCTGTTTATATGAAGAATAAGACATCCAATTAGATCACTGTTCAAGAATAAAACAAGCCTACCCTTTTGTAACCATTTTATTAATATAGGCTGAACTTAAAATCTTCAGAATTTAAAATGTCTAAAACAAATTTTATTCTCTTTCTAAAAATATAATTGAATTTGTTTATGCATTCATTCATTCTTTGAACACTTATTACAAGAGAGTACTAAGTGTTACCAACACTATGGAAAACAATAGAAAGGTGTCTGGTCACCTTATACTTTATATTCCAACCCAGGGGGGAAATGAAAACATTTGGGAAGAAGTAAGCCAATAAATGTGTCCTGGACAGCTCCTAGAAAGGCAAAGCTTCTGTGAGTAGAGGGCCAGCAATGAGCACCATGGAAGTGAAGACAAACTAATAAAACCAAGAGAAGGAATAGAGACTGCTTTACTTAGATAACAGAACAGCCACCTACAGGAAGACCCTCGGGGAAAGGTCATAGGCTACTGAGAGGGCACTGAGTAAGAACATAATGATATGAGGATGGAGAATAGCTAGAGCCCTCTCTGTGCAGTCCATGCAGGTCATAGTAATGGGTAACAAGTTATGGGATGGAACAACACACTGTGTCTGCTTATCCTGGAGCTACAAAACAGTGGAAATTTCTACTTTTTAAAGCAAAACCCCAGTATGAAGGCCATTCCTTTGATAAGAGAGGAAACAGGAGAATATATTGGACTAGGCCTCTACTGCTTTTTTTCTTGAACCTACAAGATAAGAGGATCGGTATACCATTCCTACATTCTCCACGAAGAAAGCCAGATTCCATGACTTAATTCTACAGACCAAGCTGTAAGCAGGTTTCTTTCTGTGAAGTGTTCTCCATATTCAACTATGCAAACTCAAACATATTCTTGAGTATTCATGTTCCTAGTACAATGAGTATGTCTACTTGTTATAAGTTCTAAATATTACAGTAGCATGTAGCATGGCTGCTCTAAGGCTGCTCAATTATTTGAATTAACTCAAACCTCAAGACATCTTAAGAAGTGAACATGATTCTTTTTTCTATTTGTACAAGCTGAAATTGAGACACAAAGGAAAATCTAATGCATTGTCAAATACTCTGTCAGTTAATGATGTTGATTCTATGTTATAGGTCTCTGAAGTTTGTGCTTCTAAATACAATAAACAATACCCTTTAAGCTCTTTGATTCTGATACATATTTTCAATGTTTTGTAATGAAAACTTTAACAATCCAGTGTGCTGAAGAGATTACAAAATATTCACAAATTATTTCAGCATCTTGCATCTATGCCCTTGTAAAATTCCTTTAACTTTGACATAGAAACAAAGGATTTGTCAAAGGCTAGTCTGCTCTATACAGAATTGTAGTGTCCAACTTACCTGGAGATGATGTGTTGGCTTTCTCCCAACCTGGTTCTGTGAATTAGCTAATTCTGAAGAGGCCAATGTAACAAGTCACTGAAAGTGACAGGGGCTGATGGTGTCAGCCCAGTGGTCCACAAGGATCTAATGCCTACCAATAACCCCTGTGGCTTGACAATGGGTCCTTGACCTGCTGAATTTAACAGTAGTCTCCCTGTCTTGGGAAATTCTTAGACTGCAGTCTAATGAAAGCTCTGAAACAAAACTACCTATGTTGGATTCTCAAAACTCAGAAATTAGAACATAAAAACATGCTGTTTCTAGTACCAATGCTTATGGTACTTTATCATGTAGCAATTGAAAATTAATAAAGACATCAGTAACGCATATGGACAAGGCTGTAGAGGAGAGAAAGTGACATGTTTAATCTAACAAACTTTTCCCTACATATCTCCTATCTTTTGTAACATGAGCATCCTTTATGAATCTGGATGGGTCATGCCCTTCCCAGATCTGTGAAAGAGGAACTCCAGCTGAATCAACAACCTTTTTGAAATTACTGGCTCTACAGATGTGTGGCCCTGACCTGTGATGATGTATGATCTCCTTCATGGTCTAACACTATCCTGGTCCTCAGTGCAGCATCTCCCAAGAGTGTGCATCAGAAGCTGTTATGTCATCCTATTAGATTTAGGAGAAGACATGTTCACCAAATATGACTATGTGTTCACGGTTTTTGTTATTTTTGCTTTCATATTTTTTATTAATTTGGAAGTCTACACATCCACAGACTTATACAGCAAAAGATCATTTTAAAACTCAATCTAGTAGTCACATTGATGTGGCTGGTGACTTTCATCTCTTTCAGATTCCTTGAAGTTCATAAACTACTTTCTCACCCTTCAGTCACTGAATAAATGCTTGTTTAATAAACAAAAATAAATGAAGGAGTCGATTTATTGATTTCCTTTAGAGTGAAGATCTCTAGACAGCTGCAAGCTTTAAGACAGAAAACACAAAAGGGAACGGCAAGGTTAACCAAAGTAGAGAGAGCTGAGAGCAAATGGCCCTGGTGTTTAAGGCGGTAGCTGGGAGCACACTTCACTAAATCCACATGCTGACACCACTTCAGCATTCTCGAATAGGCCTCAAGTCAGAATGTCTGCCCAATATGCTCGGATGAACTCTTGTTAAAACACACATTCTCCTTCCTGTGCATTCCACGGGCCAGTGAGATCTGCTCAGTGGCTGGGTGAAATTAAAAATATCATAAAGGTATGACACTCCTTTCTGCCTAAAGTGAATTGCATCCCTTAAATACATTTTATGATTTGTATTATAAGGAAGTGGTATTGGTATCTTTAGCTTAATATTAAAAGAGACCATACAAAGATTTCATATAATAAAGGGCAATCTGTCTACTGAAATAAAACCCCTTTCCAAAGCTAATAAATCCTTCAAAAAGATGAACCATGGTCAATTTAGAATCTTGTTCTCCAAATAACAAAATATTTATGTATGTTTTGTGCTGTAGGCTAAGAGGAAATGATATTAATAAGACTTGATTTCGAGGCCTGATGAAGTTCATGACCTCCAAGTGATAGCCTGGATTTCATATCAAATACTGAAGATAACCACAATGGATAACTGGTGAAAATATGCTTGGTCAGTTTGGTATTCTGTGTTCTATATTTCCTCTTTCAGAGTTTCATGGATTTATTTTAAGGTTATGAAAAGTTTTTGTAGCACTAAGAAGGTCAAGTTCACTTTATTAATCTAGATTCTATTTACACAATGTTATTTTTCTCTCCCACAGACTTGCTCCTTTTTGTTTTCTTTGTGAAAAGACTCACTGTTCATGAGCGACCCAAGACAGAAAGAAAGTCATTCTGGGATGCAACTCTCCTCTAGTCACTCCTTGTGCTTGGCCTTCAAGTCTGAATCCCTCGTTGTCCCAGCACTGAGAATCCATCCTTCTGCAACGTGGACACAGTTCTCTTTAAGCATGACTATCTACATGCCTCAATTGTTCTTCAAAACTCTCCTTGCTTCTTTCAGGTTTTGAGCAAGGACAAGAATCTACAATTAGACAGGAATCTACAACTCAGGAGTCTACAACTAGAATCATTTATTCAAAGCAGTGGATCTTCCCCACCTTGAGACACTAAGTACTTTCAGGTTCTTTTTCCTTGTGCAAAGTTTCTCTAAATTTAGGTAAAAGGGGGGACATTGGTTATTAGCTGCTCTTTTGCTGCTTTGATAATACACCCTAACCAAGGCAATCTATACAAGGAAGGGTAGAGTTGACTTATAGTTCCAGAGGGTAAAAGTTGGACATGATGGGGAAATCCAGAAACAGGCAGCAGTAATGGAAGCTGGAGCAGAAGCTAGTGGCTCTTCTCTTGAACCTTAACCACCAAACGTACTATTGGAAATGGTATGACTCTAAATTATCAAAGCCACCACCAGTGCTATACTTCCTAACCCAATGCCGTCATCAACTAGGAACCCAGTATTCAAACACAGGAGCCTACCATGTGCACTCTCCCATTCTTGGCTATATCTTAAATTAAATTATGCTTCTGTCATCCTGGAAGAAATTAAATTGAGATATAAGAAGCAACGTTCTTATTAAGCTGAGATCTACTTGAAAAGCTTGAGCACAGTGTTCCCAGACACCCGGCTGATTTGTTGATACGGGTTCTATTTTCCAGTTAATTTACTGGAAGTACTCGGCATTGAACACTCCCTCAGTTGCTCAGGAGACTTCGTCAGCCATGCACATGGCTGTGATTGACAGGATTCCAATCACGTAACGTTTGGCAATTAAATACAAACACGTAAGTCTCAGTACCCCAGACTTCTATGCTTTCTGGTTTCAACTTCAATTAATTTTTGGCTTGATTTCAAAGGAATCACATTTTTAAGGAGCCAAACATGAGATTTTGAAAAAAAAAAAAAAAAAAAAAAGTTCCACTGTCCCCTTCGACACACCTGAGAGTGATGACTGGCTTACACTCTTATTGGGTAGCCTACTGCCCCTTATTATTTATTGTAGTTGTGTGTATAATTGTATTCATTTCCACCCTGACTTATAAGTTATTAGGGTATCTATTTATTTTTGTTTTAAACATTTAAAAGCTCCCAAAGTATTTAGCCTGTTTAAAGGCAGAGGTGCTCAGTAAATATTTAGTCAACAAACAAGCAAACATCAAAGTATTAGTCAATTTACATATGTGCTTACTGTATAAAGTCATCATCACAAATATATAGCAAAATCAAAACTCTTTAGGATAGAAGGAATTGGTTCTTCACGTAAGAAAAATGTTGATGCAGAAAAATATCTCCTCTTAAATATTTCAAATGGAGAAGATTTTACTTATGATACATTTTCTTGGAAAGACCTGCACACCATGTGCACAGTTTTCAGGCATGTATAAGGCTTTTGAAAGTTTTAAATGACTTTAAAATCATCTCCA
This sequence comes from Mus pahari, assembly GCF_900095145.1. Classification (NCBI taxonomy): domain Eukaryota; kingdom Metazoa; phylum Chordata; class Mammalia; order Rodentia; family Muridae; genus Mus; species Mus pahari. Next base: position 127,351,279 of record NC_034593.1, on the reverse strand, counting down.
GCCCCATCCTTCATGTGGTGAGGTAGATAGGCCTCCCTAGGGGTGCCTTCTTTTTGAGTACCTGCAAGTCTGAGTGGCACTCTCTTGAAGACTCTCTTATGGCATGATGTAAGGCACCAAATTCAGTACCAGCTGCAGTCTCCACATGCTTTTCTGCTCTGGTTTCAGAAAAACACATTGCAGTAGACACATCCTAAGATGATGGATGTAGGGAGCGCCGTGGCAGAGGCCCATGCTCTGTAGGAAAGGATACAGACAGTCAGTCAGATGGGGAGTTTAAAAGGGCATCCTGGCTGCCTAAGCAATCTCAAAACCATCAAAAGTGATAAATCTAGTGATAGTCTTAGGTCATGTTCCAACTTCAACGCTGGAACATAACCAAAGTTCAATTCGTGATCCAATTTCTCTCCTGTACACTCCCACTGTAGAGGTTGCCTGTTGGCAGTATTGCTTTTGCTCATGGGGGCTCTACCAACTCTTCAAAAAAATCAGTGAACCCTACCAGTTCACGGCTGTTTGTTACCTCAAACATTGTTTTTTATTTAATCGTTCAATATTTTTTTATAATTCTATTACTATTTTTCATTAATTATATACATGTCCTCTGCTACTCAGATCCTTTTCCATGTCTGCTTAGAACTCAGTCAGATATCCACTGTTGACCGTGTTTAAATAAAATAAGTTTTATCATAAAAAATAAATAATTTGTTTATTCTACTTCCCAATAGCCTGCTAGCTCTGAAAATTTGATTTGTTAGCACTCTCCAGTTTTTTTTCATGACTACTGTCCCGGGAATTGTGCTAGATACTGGCTGTGGATTTCATTGACTTGAACTGATAAGCTACTGATGGTAAAGTACTCCTGAGTCAAAATGGAATGATCCATAGTGATAATGAGGGAGGCATTCTGAGGGAAATGGCAGAAGCTTAGGAATATCTGGCAGACTGTACCACATGATCCCAGCCCAACATTCTAGATAAGAGATCATGATCCGGAAGGTTAACAACATCGCAGATTGTAAGTGTTTCAAGAAGTGTAGCAAAAGGCAAGAGAATACTCACTTGAAGCACATGAATAGTTGCACACAAAGGATCATGATAGCACATCTCTGTTCATTCATCAGTTCTGTTCTAGTTCACCTCTCCCAAACACACAAAGACTCAGATGCAGGCAAAAGTGCAAGATCCCACAAAAGTGGCAGAAGAAAATATATCATTCTCTATTAACACTAAACTTTATATCTAGTATTAGCATTCAAAGCTCCTTTGACCCCACCCCAAGCCCCTGCAGCCTCGGAACACGCTTTATGAGATAACATTTTCCTGCTTTCTAGAATCATGAAGGAGGAAAAGAGATATGTACAAGCAAGATCTGGAAGGGAATACACCTTGCCAAGCCCCAGGGATAATCTAATCTGGCTACTGTAGCTTGCTGTTTATTAGCATTGGAGCAGAAGCACCGTGAAGTCGATTTATTCAGAAATAGAAACTCTCTGATTCAAAATTAACCAGTGGCAATGGTTGCTTCTTTTTTAAAAAAGTGTGAACACTGTGAAAGAAGCAGAGCTCAAAACCAAATCTCGAGTCGTGCGGGGTGATATGCTAGGAGCTGGTGCTTCTTTTCATTAATGTCTTTAAGTTTTCTAAGATAGACTTGTGTGAGCCTCATAGTCTTGAGAATACAATGCTCTCCAAAATAATGTGGGGGTGGGGGGTGGGACTGAAGCAAACTAGGTCAGTTGTATGGTTTCAGCAGACAAGAGGACAGCTGGGATCTTGCACTTTTGGATTTGGTTCAAAGATGAAGTAGAATTAATTGTTTTACATTGGAATTGTCATATGCACGCACAGACTTTGAAGGGAGAGGCTGTTGGTTGAAATATATAGCTCAGGGGAAAAAAATTAAGACTGAAGCATCAATAAAATAAGCATTTTACTAGAAAACCCTTTTGGCAGGCCTAGGAAAATAGGAAATGCAACAATTTTGGTGGTCACATCACAAGTATACTGTAAGATTTAGCTTCAACTTTTACGTCATTCTTTATATGGATGTAATTAATCTAACCTAAAAATATTCAGGTAGCCTGGTGCCAGGTAAAATTTTTTTCAAAATTTTTTTCAAGTTGTATAAATAGCAGTTGCCAAGAGGGTAAAGAACTATAAGAAGTGAGATTAATAAAAACAAGTCAATGGCTAACAAGAAAAAGCCTCATTTTCATTTAAATTTCAAACTTGCCCCTGGTGTTGGTTATGGCAATATTAGAAGTTGAAGAGGGTATTAGCATTCCTACTTTTTCTTTGTTGATTGCCTTCCTGTGGTAAGTTACAGGTAAACAGCTCTGTGTGGTAGTTTGCCAGCAAGGTGCCCTATTTGCTCAAAACCTACCTACAAATGACCTTTTCCTTCTCAGAGTGGTAATTCATTAAGAAACTTGCAGTACCTTGTTCTTGAAATTTAAAAGCTAGTCTTTATTCTCTAAATGTGCGGAAGCGATGCCGTGGCATATCTGGGAATTAGAGTAAACAGTTAAAAAGTTGCTGGCTTTGCTTAGTGGCTCTTTAGAAAACTGCATCTCCTTCACTGGAACTGAAGCAAATAGAACCAAAAGCTATATTCATTTGCTTCTAGACGGGGAACAGAACTACAGCACTTGGCAAACACTATTGTTTTTCAAGTCTTACTGACACCTGGTGGCTGCAACTAAACAAGCTGCAATAAACAAAAATGGACCTTTAATTTTAAAATGTGTATTCATTCCTTGAGAATTTTATACAGTTCATGTTGATCATATTCATAAGCCTCACAATACATCCAAAATGTACTCCTACCTCCTCACCCTCTATTTTTCTTTAAATTGTTGGTACATATGTAACAATAGAAATAGAAATAAAACCTACTTATTTCATTTAGAGTTATATGTGTATATATGCCAAAGTCTAGGTATTGGAAAATCGATAAGAAGCTCAAAACTGGGGAAAACTTTTTCTCTTTCTTGTTAACCAATAAGTGCCTATTGTTCCTCTTCTAGGGCAAGGCTTACATGCCATCTGGTATTGTTATTATTGAGGTCTTGTTTAAATACCCATATTGCTGATAGTCCCTTAATCCAGTTTCCCTGTAATGTACAGAAAACACAAATTCAAAGGAGATGACAATGCCCTTTGGCTTTTACCCACCCCCTCACTTCCAAGGTGTTTTATGAGCCTTGGGTTACAGGGACTGTGCTGGGACAATAGAAGATGGGCATCCCACAGTCATTTTGCCTGGTTATGTCTTTCTGTAATGATCTCTAGCTGATGCTCTAAAGGTAGCTCCTCTGGTGAGATGGGAGAGCTGAACTTATCTGTGAGTATCTGTGAATATTTACAATGCATTTCAAGGTTAAACTAATTTAGGAAACTGGTAGGACTAGGTTTCATCTAAGTTTATGGCTCATCTTCCATGGGCAGTTAGATTGACTTATAGTAGTACCAGGTCACTGTAGCTGCACATTGATGTGCTTCAGAGGTGGCACAGCTAGGTGGGCCTGTAGATTGTTTTCCTCCTTCCTCAGCTCCCTTCGCCTGCTGACAGATAGATGCTAGTACTCGAGCAGGAGCCTTCCAGGTCAGTTTTAGCTCAGTTCCCACAAAGTCCTGTGTCTGAAGTGTGTGCTGTTTTTAGCAATAAAAATTAACCTTCAAATTCTCGGGGCAACCAAGGGAAATGACAAGAACCCATAGTATGTCTCACACTCTCCTGACCAACAACTCAAAAGGAGGTTTCTTGTGCCCAGTACTAGGGGTTTTGCTAGAAAGTCTAAGGATCTTGAGAGAGTATTATTCTCTCAGGTAGGGTAGATTTATGTTTTCACAGCCTTTTGGTACTGTGGAAACTAGTACACAGGTCAGCCCTCACCTTCTTGGTAATATTGGATATTTTATAAGTAGAAGAACAAAATTAGATATGTACCTATCATATATCATCTTGCACAAAAGTTTGCTCCAAGTGAATCAATCACCTCAATGTAAAACAAGAAGCACTGAGTTGATGAACTGCTAGATAAAAATGTAGCCAGTATCCTACAAGGTCTAGATGGTTTTCTGAGTAGGAGCCCATTTTCCTGGGAATTAAGAACAATCAACATGTGGGACCTCATAACACTAAAATGCTTATGTACAGCAAATGAAATAATCAAGTAAAGAGGACGCCTTTTAATATCCAGAATATATTAAGAATACAAAACACGGGGAAGCAAGAAAACAAATGAACTAATTAAAAGCAGGCAATGGACTTGAAAAGAGAGGTCCCAAATGAAGAAATGAAAAGACCTAAAGGATACCATAAAAACGATCAATGTCATTAGGAACGAAGGATTTGCACTTTATAACTATTTTGGGATGTCATCTTACCCCGGTCAGTATGCCTAAGATCAGGAAAACAATTGACAACAAATGCTTGAGAGGAGATGGGGAAAGAAGAACACTCACTCATTACTGGTGATATTGCAAAATGGTGCAGCCATTATAAAAATCAGTATGGAGAATCATTAAAAGCTAAAATTAAATTAGCCATTGCAACCCACTTGACAGCATATGTCCAAAGAAAATATTCATTGTCTTGTTCACTACCTCTCTAGTCACAACAGCTAAGTTGGCAAGAAACCAAAATGTCTTTAAACTGATGAACGAATAATGAAAATGTTGAACATATACAAAATAGAGTGTAATTCAGCTGTGTTGTGATTTGAAAAAGAATGGATCTCATAGGCTCATGTATTTGAATGCTTAGGGTTTGGTCTTGTTGGAGGAAGAATATCACTGGGGGATAGGCTTTTCGGTTTCAGAACCCCAAACCAACCCTCGTAGTGCTCTCTCTCTCTCTCTCTCTCTCTCTCTCTCTCTCTCTCTCTCTCTCTCTCTCTCTCTCTCTCAGCTGCATGTGTATCTGGGTGTAGAACTATCAGCTTCTCAGCTCCATCCCTTCCTGTGCTGACATGCTTTCCACCATGAGAATAGTGGACTAAAATTTGGAAACTGTAAGCAATCCCCAATTAAACACTTTCTTTTATAAGAGTTGCCACGGCTATTTCTACACAGCAATAGAAGAGAGCGACTAAGATCAACTGCAAAGGAAAATGAAATCGTGACATTTTCCAGGCAAACAGATGAAACCAGAAGACATTATATTGTGTAAAGTCAACCAGACTTAGAAAGGCAAAGGATGCATGTTCACTCTCATCTGTAGCTCCGAATCTTTAGATGTAAGTGTAAAACCTGGAATAAGTCCATAAACTAGGAAAGCAGAAGTGACAGAATCAGACTGGAGATGAGAAAAGGAGCTCTAGAGTGGGGAAAAGCAGGACAAAGGAGCTATGAATGAGGAAACAGGAGAATGGGTAAAGGGGTTAACTGGGGGTGGGAGGGGCAGTGCATTACAGAGGAAGAGGGAGTGAAGAGAAATAATGCTAAGAACATTTGGGGAGAGGAGTGTTCTGGGTAGAATTATGTCAATTTGACATAAACTGTAGTCATATGAGAGAAGGAAATCCCAACTGAGAAAATGCATCTACACGAGCAGGCTGTGGGCAAGCCTATAGAGCATATTCTTAATTACTGACTGATGGGTGACGCCATTCTCGAGCTAGTTAATGGTCCTGGGTTCTACATGAAAGCAGGCTGAAAACACCCTGTGGAACAAACCAGTAAGCAGTACCCCTCGCAACCTCAGCATCAGCTCCTGCCTCCAGGTTCCTGCCCTGTTTGAGTTCCTGTCTTGCCTTCCCTCAGTAATAGACTACAATGCCAATGCATTGTAAGTATAAGCCAAATAAGCTCTTTCCTTGCCAATTAACCTTCTTGTCCTGTTTTTTCATCACAACAATAGGAACCCTAGCTAATTTTCAAGTTTCCTACCTGAAAAAAGTTTGCAGGTACACTCGTGTCTGTCTGTCTGTCTGTCTGTCTGTCTGTCTGTCTGTCTCTGTCTCTGTCTCTGTCTCTCTGTCTCTGTCTCTCTCTCTCTCTCTAAGTCTCTGAGTCTCTCCTTTTCTCTCTTTCTCTCTGAGTCTCTCTCTCTGAGTCTCTCTGCATCTCTCTCTCTCTCTCTCTCTCTCTCTCTCTCTCTCTCTCTGTCTTTCTCGTGTGTGTATGTGTGTGTGTGTGTGTGTGTGTGTGTGTTTCATGTGTGTTTATGCAAGTGCCCAGGGAAGCCAGAAGAAGGTCTCCTCAAGCTTGAATCACAGGCTGTCATGAGTATATTAGTAAGGAAAGCTTAGGTTGTTTTCTAATCATCTGTACATATGTGTGCATGTACACATATACACATAAATATGGACATAATACACCAATGCATTTATAAACAAGAAAGGACTCAATGCTTTAAGTTAATATGTGGAAAAATTTATGGCTGGCAGAGAGCAAAAATCTTGAAATGATGACCTACTGATATCAAATAGACATTTTGTCTCATCTTTATTGTTTGCAAATCTACTAAAAAATCAATATTCCTCCTGTATCCAGCATTATTGTATAGATGTAAGAACATGACGATGATCCATTTTGGAAAATCCTGTTCTCATCCTTCTACAAGAGTTGGGCCTAAGAGCAAGACTTGGGGAAGCAGGGATTCCAAGGTCCAGACCATGTGGAGATGCACATGAACAGGTAGTTGGCCTGGAATCACAGGGGTTATTTTACTGCGGAAATTAATGAAGGAAGACAGACTCCGTAGATTAACTTAAGTAGCAGATAAAGTCACCAGAGAGTTACTAATCACCCATGTCAGTTCTTCTGTAAACAGAATCACACAAGACAAATCTGTGATGGCGAAACAGTATAGAGTTATGTGCTTGCTTCTGATCGGTCGCCAGTTACGTCTGCTGAAATAAGTGCACATAGCTGGACAGGAGGAAGAACCCATGAGTTTAGTAATATGTTCTTGTCTAAGAGAGGCACAAAAATAAACTGAAAAAGACTGTGAGACTTAAATAGACTTCTCATCAGCGAGGGAAAAGGTGGGGGGTAGGGTACAGCTATAGCTTCTTTTCCAGGGAGAATAAATGGTTTCGGTGAGATAAATGGACCCAAAGAACAGGCAATGTGCTGGGTTGATTCACCATGGGCCCCAAGTATGGTATTTGATCTTTCATTCTCTTTCTGTAAGGTATGTGCTTAATCTTTCTTGGTAATGAAATTGCGGTAAGAAGATTGAAGGTAATAGTGTTTCTCTGGCTTACCCAGGCTTAGGGAGATAAGAGAACTTCAGAGAAAGCCCTTCCCCAGGGGCTCTGGGCTTGAAGTCTGCTACTGCACATTTCTGGTATCATTTTTCTGAGCCCCAATAATAGCTTTCCATAGTCAGCAGCTGAACACATGGATCCAGCAGAGTCTGGAGCTGGAATTGCCAGTGACTAGCCATGTGCCTACATGTTCTCTTTATTCTGTTCCTCTCATTTGCAGTGGAAGATTCTACAGTTCCAGTGACCAGGTACATGGTTTGCCTCACCTTTCAGATCCTGTGGTTTTCCTTCCCCATTTCTTGAATTTATTAGCTTTTGGTAAATGCACATTTGATTTGTGATCTAGCTTGGTAAGCCTACAAAGCAGAACCACTGATAATAACTGCTATGAATATCATGCTTTCATACCATTAGTTAACCTCATGATAATACTGAGAATGATAGGAAAACTTCATCATTTGGTCCTGGCCTCAATTCATGCTGTTAACTTCCTTGTCTATTTGCCTCAATAAAATGTAAGACAATCCACCACCAGATTTTTTGTGTCATTTTGCCAGATAGATAGATAGATAGATAGATAGATAGATAGATAGATAGATAGATAGATAGATAGACAGACACGCACTCACAATGACACACACATGGACATATATGTGTGTATGTAGTGTGTGTGTATACAGTATATATAGTTTAGTGGTTCCTATTTCTCAAATAGAACAAGATCATCTTATACTTAGGTAGCCTAACTGGCTATGCTTGCCTACACAGCTCTCAGGCCTGGTCTTCAACTTGTATTTTCCTAAGAAAATAATTTACCAAACTCCATGTAAATCTTCTAGCAAACTGGAGATGTTCTCCGGGTTAAGAGATTCCAAACACAGACTTTTCTCAGTCCCTATTTATTGCTAACTAGATATTATTCCATAACTTTAGAAGTCTGTTTCTGTCTCAAATAATTTGCCACGTTCATTTGTGCTAGAATGGCAAACACTCTCCCCTTTTATAACTCAGACTAAAGAGGAATCCTATCTCAATTCTAGTATTAAGTCACTACTACATTATAGCAAATAGGCAGCCAGTCAATTTATTTCAGGTCAGGTTCAAACACAATCAGGCAAAATTTCCAACCTGAAGAAATATAAAGAACCAGAATAATACCTCAATGAGGTTGAAATGAACCAAACAAACCATTCTGTTAAGAGTTCGAAGTTCAAACTCTACAGCTCCCTAAACATCATTTCAATGTGAATTCCATTCACTCTTCACAATTATTTAATAAGGCATAATCACAACTTTAAAAGTAAAATGTGAATTTTATCTTTAAGAGATGAGAATCTTCCCTGAACTTTTACATAGAGAAGATATACATAAGTCTGATATAATGCCAATGGCTTGAAAATCTCTACATATCTTCATTCCTTCTCTTTAATCCCCCTTCCAGGTTTCCCCTCCTAAAACCCCATATCCCATCACCTCTTCCCCATGCTTCTATGAGGAAGCATCTCTTCCCCAACCCACCCACCTACTCACTTCCAGTGCACTGTCTGGGCATTCTCCTATGCTGGGGCATCGAGCCTCCAGAAGACTAAGAGCTTCTCTTACCATGGATGCTGGATAAGACAATTCTCTACTACATATGCAGCTGGAGCCATGGGTCCAGTTCCTTCAATCCTTCCCCTAACATCTCCATTAGGGTGCCTGTCCTCAGTCCGATGGTTGGCTGTGATCATCTGCATCTGTATTGGCCAGGCTCTGTCAGAACCTCTCAAGATCCAGCTGAATCAGGCTCCTGTCAGCAAGCACTTCCTGGCATCAGCAATAGTGTCTGGGTTTGGTGGCAGCACATGGGCTAGATCCCCAGGTGGGGCAGTATCTAGAAGGCCTTTCCATCATTCTCTGCTCCACTCTTTGTCCTTGCATTTTCTTTAGACAGGAACAATTCTAGGTTAATATTTTTGAGTTGGGTAGGTGGGTAGCTGAAATACCCAACAAAAGGAAGAGAGAATCTGTAGAGTCCATATCCATAGGAACTGAAGGATGGGGTCACCCACCCATCTCCTGCTCTTTAAAATGCAAAAGTGTTGAAAAAAAGTAAAGATCTTAATAAATGAACATATATTTGCTACTCATCTTTTGGTGATGAAGTCTTATTGGGTTTTTATTGCCTCTGTTATTAACAACTTAAATGCTTAATATACTCTTAAAAATAAAAGTACAAGATAGATGTTCATATTCAAAGCCTCCGCCTCCCTTCTTCTGTACACTTTTCTTCTCTTAAGTATACCCTGATGATTTTTCCTTCTAGACTGCTTATCCTGATTCTTGGAATAGATCATGCCTCGTTTATCTTTACATCTTGTAACGGGCTTGTCACAATGCCTATCACAAATAAAATACTCTGCAAAACAGTGAGGTTTTCTCTTTTAAAACTATTGATAAACAATCAATATACAACACCAAGAGGTCAAATGCAACGGAAAAATTAAAAGGTGCCTGAGAATTTAGCAAACACTGATGAGTATGTTCTTCATTGGCTCAGTTACAAAGCCAGATATTTCATTTATCATCCTCCAACATCTTTTCTCTAAATGTGTCTTTGCTTCTATGGAGTTAGTTTTGTTTAGATTTTCTGGGTTTTGTTTATCTGTTAGTTTGTGCATTAAATGTTATTACAATTGGAATCACTAATTGGAGGAACTCGTGAGTTCAAATTTAGGTTTTTATTGCTTCAAAAGCACATTAAATTTTATATGATAAACTTTAAAAGGGCCTGAAATGTATGAATTATAATGGCATTATAGATAGAGCTTAGCAAATAGACACAGTGGGGAATTTTAGAGTGTAAAAAGTCCTTAAGTAGATATTCCTCCCCAAGTTTTGTCATCATAACCATTTCATAAAAGCCATAGTGAAGGAGTGTGCATTACATCCTTGGCAATACTGAAACAGAGTTGACATTTTATCATTTCCTTGTCCACAGTAGAAAGTGCCCGAAGGCCTGAAGTAAATGTTCCCCTTGGAATATATAAATTGTCTCATAATACGATTGTTGCTGAGTTGGGCTTTGGGAGATTACCTTGGGGTTTTATATTAAGCTAAGCACCCAGATTGTATTAAAATTCATTGTTCAGCCAGAGCGGCCTTCAATATGACAAGTTTCATTATTTTAAGATACTTTTCTAAACCAAAAGTGTTTTAATTTTTCTACATGAGAGCACACAATAGAATGAGCAACCTATCCCCTTCCTTCGCCACGGCAGAACTTCAATAATGAAGGACAGGTAAATAGGAAAATATCATAAACATTTGCTTCATGTGCTTTTATATGGTACAAGAAACTTCAGATATGAAATTGCTGATTCCGTGAAATGGGAAAACTATTTCATGTTAAGTTAGTTTTCCTGTGAATTTATTCAGTGTTTGTAAAAAGTTGTGAAAATTAATTAAAAAGAAAGGGATAGAAAGAGCTTTTGTAATTAGTTAAAAGTATTGGCTTAAATACTTAATACGTATTCCTCTGTGGAGGAGGAAAATGGCATTCAGTAGCAAATACCCCAGTTTATCAACCTGACATTCAGCTGGACTTAAACACATGCTTGCCTTTGAGATGTTGGATAAATATTATGAACAAGAAATAGAAAGTGCCATGTTTATTTTTTTCCTTTAAACTCAGTGCCTAGGTTCAGTAAGGGCTCAACCCTTCCTTACAGGATGGCTGGGTACATAAAAACCTACGGTAGGAAACCCATAATATCTCTTGGAGTGGTTAAGAAAAATGCTCTAAAGTGTTGAAACAAATTGAAAATTAATATTTTAAAACTACTCAGCTAGCAAAGTAAATTTTCTTCCCAGTATGATCAGAGATATGGGAAGAAGCCAACTAATAAAAATAGATTCGGTAACACAGGTGTGGCAGTATTATGCCTGCACAGCATCGTTCCGATGTCTCCCTGCTTCCTCCTTACACTCAAACACAGAATTCCATCCTGGCATGCATAGGAGATCGGGGAGATGTGGTAGCCAAAGAACGTGTCTTCATTTGCTGAATGTGAACAGTAGAGAAAACCAGCCTACAGGCTGCAGTCACCCTATTACTGAAAAAGATGCAACAAAAGCTTTGCTGCTCCGCGTAGAATATAGAAAGTAAAGAAGATGCCGGCCTACTTTAAACACCTGATTTTTAAGGAAATAACAGTTTATGGTTGAGAAATATTGATTCAGTGAAGCATTGACTCCAGACTAATTAATTATTTTTTTTGAGAGAGAACCAAGGTACATTTGGGCAATGAATTAAAATTAATTAACTTGGTGCCACAGTACTGTGAGATGTTTGAAACACACAAAAATATCCGGTGTCACCTGAACATGAGCCAGATGCCCAGTATTCCAGACATGGAGCTTGATGATAGCTGTAATTCATGGCATTTTATGACATTTCATGGAACATTTGGTCATTATGACATTTATGATGTAATGAAATAGGCCATAAAATGCTGTAAATTGTTGGGAACAAAAGACATTCATATTTTTGATGGGCATCTTCATTTCAACCAAGATGTTCATAGGTTAAATCAAAGCTCAACCTGGAGTTGAAAAGCAAAGCAAAGTTCTCTGCATTTCCGCTCCACCTCCATCTCCCTGCTTTTCTTCCTCTTCTCCCCTCCCTCTTTTCTTACTCCTCTTTGCATTGTTTTCTCCAATTAAATCAAATACCTAGATCTACAGTCGTGGAAGCAGAAGAATCTTCTCCACATTTTGGAGAGAATGAAAGCACTATGGCTCTACGGGTGAGAGTAATAAAATCCCAAAATGCAAAACGTGTGACTTCTAGCTCATTTGCATATCATGTGGCTGAGTAAAATGTGAAACATGCAAAAATTTCTAATAGTGAGTGATGACTACTGCTTGCCTACATCTGATAATGTAATTCCTGAAACCTTTTTTTAGCATCTACTGTCAGGTTTTTTAAATGTCAGGAATGCCCTTGTTGAATTATGCATGAAAATTAATACTAAAGTGTTTTTCCAGGAAATCAGTTTAAAACACACAAATGTTCACTTTAGGAAAGAGAAAAACAAATGTCCTGCAAAGAGCATTTCATTTTAAAAGCCCAGTTATTCTTTCAAATTGTCTTGTGCTTCTGTATACTTTAGTGTCTATAAAGCCACCAAACTCTCATTTAAGTGTTAAAATAGAGCAGGATACACATTGCAATGAAATAGTCTAAAGATACAGTCATGCCAACCAAGGTTGCTCGATGAGGAAAGGCATTTTCTGCCAAGCCTGGCTACAGTTTTGGTATCTTTGCCTGTAACCATGGGAGGAGAGAACCTATTTCTGCAAGTTGTCCTCTGGCCTTCCAACACATGTGTCATGATAGTCAAATGTTCACTTACATGTGTACACACACACACACACACACACACACACACATACCTACACAAAATAAAAACTTTATAAAAATGCCATCAGGACATTGTTGTTGTTGTTTTGTTTGTTTTTGTTGTTTTTATCACATCTACCTTATGCATGGCGATCTTCAACAAGTAGGAGTTAGAGAGGAAAATCCAAGTCAGATCACTCACTCCTTTCCTGATTTCCATTTTGTTCTGTTTCATTTTGCCCTGTGAACTGACACTATTTCTAGTGGTGTTTGTGATCAGAGGTAAGAGCAAGGACTGAGTGTGTGTGTGTGTGTGTGTGTGTGTGTATGTATGTTTGTGTGTGTATGTGTGTGTGTATATGTGTATGTGTGTATGCTGCTTGTGGACGTTGTACATCGTGGTGCGCACTAGGCTCCGCACCACGATGTACAACGTCCACAAGCAGTGTCTGTTTGTGTCTCTGTGTGTGTCTATGTATGTGTGTGTGTATGTGTGTGCTTGTATGTGTATGTGTGTGTATGTGTGTGTCTATGTATGTGTGTGTGTATGTGTGTGTGTGTGTGTGTGTGTGTGTCCACCAGAACTCACTTGTTAGAGGCTTTGTCTCCAGTGTGACAGCATTTGAGGGATTTGGGGAGTCAGAGTTTGGGAAACACTTAGGTTTAATGAGTTTCTGAAAATGAGATGTGTCTCTCCCTCCCTCCCCCTTCTTCCCCCTACCCCCTCTCCTTTCTATCCTCAAGTAAAAACTATAGGCTCTCACAGAGACAGAGTGGCCCTTGGTAATCAGAAATAAACCCTCTGAGAATCATACTTACTGTCCCTTCACATAAGCCATCACTCCTTCCACAATCACAAGAAATGATTGTCACCCAGTCACCTGGGCTATGCATTTATTCTATAACAACATGAATTGACTAACAATGATGACATTCATAAAGATTTTATTCCAAGAGATAAATTATCCTTATGTTAAAAAAGTATTTCTATTATGTAGATATACTATCTACATATATTCTTTTATTCTATTCTATATATATATATATATATATATATATATATATATATATATATATACACACGCACATATACACTTGAAAAACCCTTATGTACTTTGTCACCATGAATGGAGCTAAATCACACATGAATCTTGATTGTAAGCTATTGATGCCAGACATTCTCCTAATTGAAGGCAAGAACAATAGATCTTATTGTTCCTAGAGGATGTGGAGTTTCTGTGATCTTACTTTGCCAAATTGACCATCTTACACAAGTCCACTTGAAGTTCAAGTTTCAAGCCTCGGATTCTACTTCTTGCAACTCCCTATCAAGAGTTTTATTTTATTTTTTATGTCTACTTTTTATATTGACATTATCTATTGATCTTGGTAATGTGAAAGCAAATTTTAATAATTCACATTGTTGCCAAAACATTGGAGTGCATTTAGCAGTTTCTGTAACTAGAGTGTAGAAAGTGGACTAGGTTTACTAGAATGCAGACAACTCAAAGAACTCGTGACCTTACATTTTCACGGGCAGATTCTTTCTGATCTCACCCAACTCCCCAGCCTCAACCCCAAAAATATGTGAATGTATTCTCATCATAACAGTTTTATATTTTATTTGATGCTATAAAATGTAATCTTGTATAACCTTCAGAAATTTAAGTACTCTCATTAACCAAAATAAATTATGACAAGCTCATATCATTTAAGAAATCAATATTTTGTTTCTTTTGTTACTAAGGAAAACTAAATTGTATGAATTTATCATAGCTAAAACATACCATGATTGAGTTTAAACTTGGATGATCTGATTACATTTTTTTGATAATTAAGCATAAATTTCTCTACAGCTAGATATAGTTTTTTATGTAATTATAATTTTTTATTTCCTTTTCTGAAAAATAACCTAGAGAAATGGTAGGTCACATGGCCAGTGGGTAATTTTTTTTGTTCAATGCCTCCAAATTGGAGCATTCCTTCTCAGAGGGAGGAAGGAAGGTAAAATATTAGTTGGACAAAACTACAAACAGGAGCAAGAAATCGCTGGCCACAGGAGGATCAGAATATTACAAGACTCACATGCCCCCACCCCAAGCAGTAAACAATTGCAAGAGAATGTTTCCTGCAAGCTACAGGGGGCTCTTGGGATGCAGACTTTGTGAGCATCCATTGACCTAAGGCTAGAGTCTTGATGAGACAGCTGCCTCTTAGTGGCCATGTTCCTTTAAGTGACCCAAATAGACTCCCAGGTTCACTAGGTGAGAACTGGGTGACTACCTGATTTAGCAACATTTGTTCACAGCCTACAATGTCAAACTTTCCAGGAAGTTGCTATGTGGATTTCCTTTAACATTTGATATCTGGTTGGCCAAGTGGCCCAGCTGTTTTTATTCCTCCTCAACAATTGGTGTGTGCTCTCTGGCTGTGTTTTGTTAGTTACTCATAGCTGTGCAGCTGATTTTCCTGTAGGTTTCAGTAGCACTTAATCAATAATTTTGTTGCTGCGTTATCAAACCCTATCCTTGTCATGGTGGCAAGGACTTTTTCTTACTTGTATATCTTACTATTGTTTAATGTTTGGAACTTTAAAATTGAAGATACAAGACCTTTGTGATGTCATTTTCTTAATAGCTCTTTTCTCTGACACAAGATCTTCTATTTTGTAGCCTACTTCTGGTCTCCTATGTCAGAACTGTGATTAAACCAAGATCATAGGCAATCATTTGTAATTGCTACTACTAGTGATAGAACTTTACATTTTACAGTTAGTCTTGACTTCTACTAAAACTAAACTTTTATAAAGAAAAGTAAGTATGTGTCAAAGTACCTTTTTGTTTGCTTGTTTGTATACAGTTATTCAATTACCCCAACATCTTTACCGAAGTTATTATGTTATTCCATTAAGCTGCCTTTGTCAGACACTGAAGGATGATTTTAGAGTCTTCAGAACTCCTTGATTATCCATTCTATGGTTGTGTTTCTCTATTATAGATCACTGTAACTTTTGGTACATTTTAGAATCTGATAGTGTGAGCATCCCGAACTTACTGTGGAAGTTAGACAACACGCAATGTGGGCCCAATCTTTCATGGAGTATTTAACCTCAAAGATCAACCTTCAGTTCTGTGGCCACCCAACATCAAGGTATGCTGATAGGTTGTACTTAACATAGATGAACAAAGTTTGGTAAATAGCCAAAAAGTTTCTAGAATAGATATTGACAAATATTTTACATTTAGTCAGAGTCTGGACAGTATAAGTTCATTCCATTTTAATTATACCTTTCCAGATTTAAGTATTAATCTCATTTTGTTATTCATTATAAAACATTGTTAGTCAAAAGTGATACACTCCTAAGTTTAGTGATGAGCTTTTCTCCTACTGCTTCTGCTTTTTTTTTCCCCCAAAGCTTCTACTACACATAGCCTCTCCCAGGTCCATTTAATGGCTGGGGGGCGGGGGGGGTGGAATTTTCTGAACCATTATTAAGTGCCTTGTCTCCCCTTTTCTCAGTCTCTATAATGCCTTAATGCCTTATATTAAGATGCTATAGTGTTTTTCTTTATCATTGTTTATATCATTTACAGACTTCCACTAATGGCCATAACTAATAAGTATGTTGAACTCATGTCTATAGTCCTAACTACTCTTAATATAAGAACTCAGTAAACATGTTTTATTGTTGATAGTTCAGCCAAATGGTCCTAGCATTCTTAGAGAATTTAACAGTTATCATCACCAGGTCAAAGCTCAAATGAGAGGCCATCAAAATCCATATGGCATTTTTGTCCTAATGACATGCTTCTACAAGGACCAAAGGATTGCTTTCTAAATTATAACTCCTAAATCTGTCAGGGCTAAGGAGAGTGGCTAGAAGACACAAGAACAGGGTACTAACTTCCAAAGCCCAGGTTGCGAGTGATCCTCACAGTCATGAACTTAAAAATAATCACACACCTGTCAATGCCAGGAGAAGTCAATACGCTCACACCTCCATTTTTCCATATGTCGCCTTGTCCAATGTCTTTTAGGGTTTCTAAAGGCAGCAGAGGACAGAGAATGAAAAAAACAAAGCATGTAAGGGAATATCACAGACCCGCGGTGATTTAAAGTATTACTTGGTCTTTACAAGTTATTTGTCAGTGCGATAACAAAGACAGAAGCAATTTTCCAGTTCAAATCCTATTAAATAAATGAAGAATTGTAATTGCATTAATTAACTTAGACTACAATATTCTTATAGGTCTACAGGACATTCTAATCAATGTTAGATCTAATTTCTTATTGTAGATAGTTTCTATATTCCTAGGTTCCACTATGCAGCATAATTTCTGCTTTTTATTTTAATGATGTGATTAAAAATGATTCATAAATACTTAGCATAAGAATATCTTTTATTGATAAATATTATATTTATCATGTAATTTCTAATAAAAATTGATATAGGGACATAGGCTATGTTGATTTTTTTGTCCTGATCTTTTCCAAAATATTTTATCATTTGAAATGTGACTACTCAGCTTGCAAACCCAGAAATCTAAAGTCCTTTTTCTTTTTTATGCTCCCTGGACTGAAATTGGAAGTTCAGTTACCAATATATCTTAAAGCTTATATATCTTCCCATCCCCCACACTTTTGCTGTATTCACTATTGCTGATCATCAAGATTCTGTGCTGTCTTCACTCCCTATTATTTCCACTAATAATTGATTGGCACTGAAACTACTGTTAATGAAGAACATTGACTCACTACCTTTAAAGTTTTTTCTAGGGACTGACCATTGTCTGGTAAGATAAAATTAAATTTTCCTTATAACAAAATCCTTTAGATTTTTTTTGTTTTGTTGTTGTTGTTGTTGTTTGTTTTTTGTTTTTTTATGTAGGTACCTGTCAGATATCTCATTTGAGAAAGGCTCTTGCCACCAAGCTAAGTGATCTGAATTGTGCTCTTCAGAATCTATATAGTGGAAATAAAAAACTGAAATTTCACAAGTTGTTCTCTGACCTCCAATCACATGTCATTGCACATATACCCACAATTAAAAAATAAAATTATTCACTTTGTGTTTTAAAATTGTATCCACAAATATATCCTTAGAATAATAACAAGTTTTATGTTTATGTGCAATTTTCTTGTGAGAAAAGAAAGAAAATCATTAGTTTTCATTCCTATAATGTACTTTCTGTCCAAAATATAAAGTCTGGACATGTTTCTCAATTTTCAAATTGCTCTATAACCTGGTGACTCAACATACTTTCCCTACATTGTTATCAGTTCCAGGAATTATTTGCCTCTCTATTGATTAAACATACCTCTTGCATTATAGAAGAATCCACAAAATAAAGTCACTTCATGGGCATAATGTGTTCAGTCCTGAGTGTTGACACTCTTGGCTTTGTTTTAGTCCCTGCTGTGCCCCTACAGATGCACTGATATCTAATTTGAGCCCCTTCTGAACATCATACATACTTTAGGTTATGCTTTTCATGAAATGTCTTTAAAGGAACCCTAACTCAGCATCTATGGCGCTGTGTAATATCCTTTCTTCCTTTAAGTGTGAAATGAAGGCACCCACTTGCTTTTAGTGATGAATACAATACAGGCAAAGGAATAGAATTCCATACCCACCCTTAGTGAGGAAAGAGTTCAGTTTCCATCATGTTAACCTTTGTGTGTTCTGCTCTGCCATCCCGATAAAGCAAGCAGTCATAGTGTGAATTGCACAATGGAGAGGTGCAGAAGACGGAAGAACTAAAGCAGGCATCTGGGCAGCAACTGGTCTGGCACTAATTTCATCCATCTGACAGCCCAGCAGGAGATGCATTCTGTCTGTCGGCGCCCATGAGTCACCAGAAGGTCCTTCCTGACTGGAGTTTGTGAAAGGCTGGAGTGTTGAGGACACAGCAGAGAATTCCTAGAATCCTCACCCATAGAATATCATAAGAATAACCTGTTCCAATTCCAGTATATTTATCACCCATCAACAAGTCATACATGAATCTACTGTTAAATGTTTTTTAAGAAGAATATGGATTCACAGAAAGAATGTGGGATTGGAGTTCTATCCTATTGCTATCAGTGTATTTGGACAAGTCATTTAGACAGTTGCCTTACTGGTTAATTGAGGTATCCATTTTGATTGTTATTGTGGATATTATGCCTCAATACTCAGTGAGATGACAAATACTCAGTGTTATTTTTTTTTTACTATAGGACCTATAAAGAACCTAGACTTGTCTGTGGATCAATTTTCATCTACAGTTTTATCGCAAGGTTGGTGTGTTATTCAATAATATGTTTTTAATGTAATTAATGGAACAATGATTTCTTTTTGTAAAATCAAGCACTTAAATGTGCTGAGTACTTTAAATAGTAGTTATGGAGTAGGCATTGAAGACTTATAAGTTGGGATCTATTTCATTGTACATGACTTAAAATGGTTTGTTATTATTTTTCAATGTAGCAATTAATTTCCTTTTATGTTTAGGCAACCATGCTTTTTATGCTAGCTTCAATGTCAAAGTATGTTCGTTATTAATCACTTCATATAACTCCAATAAGAAGTGAAAACAAAACCCTAGCAATGTGTTTCTGCTTGTAAAGGCAAGCCAAGAGAGAATCATTTATCACTGCAGAAATTAAGTCCCATTGTTCCTCTCAATCCCTACTCCCTTAGAGTAAATCATTTGCTCAACTAAAGCTAGTAATATTTAGGAGCACACTAATCTACAATTCCCCAAGAACAGAACTTTTTATTGTTTACTAATTAAAAGCAGATTTTCACGTAAGAGCTTTGAAAGTTGATCAGTTTACTGACTCCTTTACAGGCCACATCTCTTCATGTTTCTGAAGGGGAACCACACATTCTCATTCACACCTTGCATTTATGGCTATGTTACAAACCTGCAAGTGGATTTGCTTTGACATGATGACCCATCTTTGTAAGACAGTCAGCTGAACACATTTATCTCCATTTTGCTATAGGCTTAAACTCTTATATATTAACCAAAAAATTTCAAGTACTTGTTCAGGAGGAACACATATGTTATGTATATTGCACACTCCATATCCATGTAAATACATTGTATTTAATAAAAGACATCTCTTAATGTAAATCATGACTCTTCTATCATTTTACTCAATTCTCTCCTTCACAGCACTTCAAGAGTTTCCCTGTTTTAATTCCTTCGATTTCCTCCCTCTAATTTCTGCATGAAAGATTGCATTTAGAATTCCATACTACAACTTCAGAGAAACTACTCATTCCAAATACTAGTGGTCTTGATACTGTTGTTAATCTAGGTGAGTGTGCGGTTACCAGCCTTGTGTGAGGCACCACAGCAATAAGGTATGCTACAAGTCTGCCACTCCTTCCTTCTACAGTTTTCCACCTTTGTCTTTACAGAGGTAATTTTCTTCTGGTATGTTACCCTCATTCCTCAAAGCCCTGTTTTATTTATTTGGAGAGAGAGTATGCCTTTATACAATTTTGGCTATGGACATTATTCAATACATGATCTTTGACAAATTATTATCTTTCAATGACTGATTTTCTTCACATTCAAAATAAATACATTAGTATCTTCCAAAAAGCATCATGGAAAAATTGAATTAACTTTAGGGCTGATAGTTTGGAGAATAATTGAATAGTTTCAAGGATATTAGTTCAGCAATATCTGTTCAGTGGATAAATTTTTATCAATGTTATATATTTTGTTATAATTATAACTTAATTTATCTATATTAATAAAATATAGACTTTGTCCTACCAAAATACATCTTGAAAAACTTAATTTAGATTTTAGGGTTTTTTAATATCATCCATACATAAGTGTGCCAATAGCTATTTCTAGGAATGAAATGAAAATGACCTGAACAAGACTCACAGGCCCTGCTCAGTCACACTTTCCTGTATTTTACCAAGCTCAGCTCATACCCCTCTACTGGCTGGCATGCCCTCTTCTGATGTTACTTCCTGTGGCCTTTGACCTTTACTGATACTTACCGTCTATCCTCCTTTATACTCATATCTCATACCTCAGCAGATTTTCTTCCTTAGTATTGTTTTCCTAACTATGTCTTACGTAAATTATAGATATTTTATGGTTCAGTCCTGGTTATTTAACATATCTGTTACATTTTATATATTTTGTGGTGTGGGGATCAAGGGCTGTGTTTGTGACTAATAGCAGCAGAACATGATTTTTTGTTTCAGGAATGGGATCAGGCTTCCTTGGGGTCCCATCAGGATTCAATTCCTAATACACTGTGTTTCATATGGAATGTTTCTGATATATTTGTTAAAAGACTGAATGACCCTTCCAATGTCAGCATGCAGATGTGCAGCATGGGCAGATAGGTCTTTGGAGAAACCACACAGTATAGTTGAGAATACTTAAATCCCATAAAACGTGTCTTGTAGGATCTGGATATATATCCCTGATGTTTATAGGATAGACATATCAAAGATTCTAAAAATGAAAATTTTTAACATATAAATTATGGTTGAAACCATGGAACTAGCCAATATTCATCTGATGGTATAAAAACAGGTCTGAAAGCTTTGTTTAAATGGCACCATTTAGCCAATAAGCCAAGACTACAGGATGAATAAAATGGGGACGGTCCTGCAAAGATGCTAAGGAAGTAGGAGAGGCCAGAGTCTCACAATACATTGGAAATGATATTTCAAGAAGGAAGCTACAGCAAAAATATCACTTGTTGAGAAATAGATGACAGAAATGGAAACATGCAGATGAGGAAAACAAGAGTTAGCCTTAAACAAATAAAAGTATTGAGCACAGATACTTGGAGATACTATAATTTCCATTTTATATTTATGCAAATTTAATGATAATAATAAGTATTAATTTATAACATGATGACTGAGATCCTGATACACACACCAGGATACATAAATTCATTCATTCATCCAGAGATTAGAGTCTGGTTAGTCTTGGGAACTGTGTCTAATCAAAGGGCTCAGTATAGGGGGCTTCATTCCTACTTCTTGGGGTCATTTGGAGAAGTTTCAAAAACTTTAAGAGGTGAGACCTAGTTTAGAATGTAGGCCATAGGAGACCCTATCTCTCCAACCTCTTTCTGATCCATCATGATGGGAAAAGGTTTTGCTTTCCATGTGTTCCTTCTGCTCCTCTGCCTCACTTTGGGCTCCAAATAAATGGAGCCAGAGAAGTCCCCTGGAACCATGAGCTGAATAATCTTTCCTCCACTTAAATTGTTCGGTGAACTATTTTGATCATGACTGTCCCACAGTAATGCATGCAGGGTTTTAGTACATATGTATAACAGGAAGTTACATAGCTGGTAAAGGTGAAGTTAAACCATAAAATATAGGATGGGTAAGGATGCTGGCAGAGAAAATAGGATGATGACATATTTTAAGAATATGGGTAATTGACCAATTGGAATCGCCAAGGAGTTGGAGATATGGCAAGAACCACGGGAAACACATGTAAATAAAATTGAAGGGAAAACTATGGGTGGAAATGCAGAGCAGACTTGGGTATTTCAGAAATGAAAGAGCTTCAGATTGTGATCAGTACTCGAATAAGTACATGGATTTGGTTGAGATAGAATGACGGAGCCCATGCCACAATCTCAACATTTGCCTCCACCTTAAACTACAGATGTGAAGTCTGTGTTTATTTCAAGTCAAATTTAAAACTCAGAAAAGACTTGCTTTGTTCATTTCAAAGATTTTTGGTAACTTTCATAGTCAACATTTTTGTCAACCTTGACTTTACTTTCCAGGCCTGGAAACTATAAAATTCTCTAAGCTTTTATTGATGCATATTTCTCTACACTCTAAATTGCTTTGTAGATCCAACTACAAACCAAGAACCTAAAGCTCATCAACTTCTTCCACCTACCAAAGGCAACAATAATTGCCACTGCAGAGCAAAACCAATTCCTCCCTTCTCCTGAACTGCAAGATCTTTAAGACATGTCGCAGAATGTAATGGCAGGTGATAGTATTATCAAGTGTTGCACAGATGAAATATCCTGTTCCTGGATTACCATCTTTCCAGCCTCACACAACAGATCTCTTTCTACCATTTAGCCTAACACCTTATAGACTATGTTTTCCTATGGGAGCCTTGTAATACAAGGTTACAAGGTGATTAAGTCTCTCTCTCTCTCTCTCTCTCTCTCTCTCTCTCTCTCTCTCTCTCTCTCTCTGTGTGTGTGTGTGTGTGTGTGTGTGTGTGTGTGTATGTGTGTTTTACGAACTCCAACTCTGGAGTATTAATACATTTATTTTCTTCTTGCAACTCTTAACTTTGGTGGCCTGCTCTCAAACTCATTCAGTTCCACACAGTTAATCAGCATATGGACACTTTTCAATTCCCCAGCATCCTCCGGCTCCTCACTGCATTAGCAGAGTTAGGCAGGGAGACATCAAAGAGCACAGAATGGATCATGAGCAATGTTTTCAACATTCATGACTTAAAGTGTTGTAGGTTGTATTCATTGACCAAAAGACCATCCAAGAAGTCGTCCAATATCAGATGAGAAATTTTACCCAGCGTTGTGCTCATGATGAAAAGGAAAGCAGGCTTAATGAGAACACAGCAGCCACTACAAAAGTTTTACAACTTAGTGGTTTTAGCACATTGACCATTGGGAAAATACCAGATTTCCTTCTATTCAACTTTGTGTTAGAATCTTCTCCTTCTCACCATCAATCTTAATATTATTAATATGCTTAATAATTGCAACATAGAATGCACAACTATGTCTTGTGATTTTTTAATGTGCATTTGGTTGTATGAGTTCGAAATATCTACAGTTAATCTTTGTTAATATATGTATTTATATTCTTTGCATAATTAGTATCAAGTCATGTAGCCTTTTACATTAGTGTAACCTAGTAACCCAGTTGAGTATCTATGTGGTGCCATTTACTTATTTACTTCCTTATATTTTGTGGTAATTCTAACCAAGCCTAGGGCCTTTTGAATGGTAGGCAAAATACTCTATTATTGCTGAATATCCTCAGTCACTTTCTGTTTCCTTTATTCTTTTTCCTCGGTATCTAACGTTAAGTGTTTGCCCACAGTTGATGGTTTGTTTTATTTCCCTATTTACATGTTAGTTAATCTCCTTAATATTTTAAAAATTATTCTAAATTGTCATTATTCTTACTCTAAAATACTTTAATAATTCTGCCAATTCATGTTGTCCCAATCTAATCTCTTCCATAATCTCCTGTTTATTAAAATAAGTGAATCCTTTCATTTTCATGCAATTCAGAGCAGTTATCTTTTTTTGGCAGCAGTTTCTTTTCAGATAATGATCTTCATCTGGCTTTGGCTTGCCTTGCTAATTAAAGCTTATTGGTTCTAGATAGCTGTGTATGTTTACTCTCGTTAGAACCAAAACATCACTCTTTGGCCTGCTTCTGATCCCCACAATCATAAATGTTGATTTTTATTTTAACCTCATATTTTTTTTCCCCTCTGAGTTCAATTTAAAACTTCTATCAGTTATTTGACAACGGATTTTGCAGATCTTCTCAATGCAGTCTGCATTCCAGCTGCCCTAAGAAAATGAATCACACAAAGGACAGCAAGTGATAATATTTGGGACTGCTTGAGTTTTGGTATCTGTCAAACTGACTTTATTTGGTAAAGTACTATTCTGCTAAGTTACAATGCATTTTCCCAGTGTGGACCAACTTTATTTGATCTGCCACTCACTCCATGACTATAGCTGTTTTGGTGAGAAGAGAGTACGGCTATTTTAATGATGGTCCAGATCCTCTATCTATAAAGTTGTCTTTATATTTGCGAGTGTTCAGCCACAATTGCAGAAAACGGTTCTTCAGAGACACATTCTTAAAGATGAAAAATTCTGAAGTTTGTATTTTCTAACTTGAGCTAAAATCATAGCATCAACAGTTCTTGTCTAATGCTGAACTCAGCATGAAAGCTTAAAGAAACCTTCTTATTCAACGAGACAATGTGCCATTATTGGAAATGTATATGGATTCAAAGAAGCCCTATCAACATCGATGGCATGTCACTAATAGAAAAATTTATGAATTTTTTTATAGGTTATAAAAACAAATTATTTAACTCATATCTGAGAGAATAGCCAGGGATACTCACACAAAGTTAAACACATTCTACATGTTGTTTCTTAGGAATATTCTCTTGTCACTATTATTTTAGGATTTGGTTATTGGGTTAACACAATAGCAATCATTTAATTTGTTTACAAATGTGCCCTTGGAAAGATTTCGCTGGATTGTTCTTCAGTACTACCTGTAACATGGACAAGGACATCCTGAGTCTCTTTCTAGGCTACTGGCATATGACAGCAGGGAAGTTAGCGTAGTCTGTGGTCTAGAAGGTGTTGGCCTCTCTCCTTGCAGAAACCTGCTGTAGCTACTGCACTTCTGTCTAACTCAGTGGCAGATTCCAAACAGAAGCACTCAGCAAGTCACCAAAAAGCTGTCTCACCGACCATGAAATCCATGGAGAGCTACAGAGATGCACTCACGCTGCAGGCAAAATTCGGTCAGATTCATGGAAGGAAGCATTGTCTCATCTCTCCATAGAGTAAGGGCCAAGTCACTATGAATGAAGAAATTGTATAATGCAAGAGATCATTGTAGTTATTTTAGGAAAATATTAGTCTATATTATTCAAATAATATCCTTTATAGCCTCAGTTTCATACTGTAGAAGACTCAAGAGAAATTGCAGTTTAAAAAAAAAACCTTTATGGATACTTATTTGGCATGTTTTCTCTCTTTTATTGTATTCCTGAGAAAGTAAATATATTTCTTCAACAATACAATCTTCTTTATAAAATGTTAATAAAAATATACACACCAACCAAAGAGTATACATGGAGGGACACATGGTTCCAGCCACACATGTAGCAGAGAATGGCATTGTCTGGCATCAGTGGGAGAAGAAACCCTTGGACCTGTAAAGGCTTGGTGCTCCAATGTAGGGGAATGCCAGGGTGGTGAGATGGAAATGGGTGGTTAGGAGGGGGAGCACCCTTATAGAAGCAGGGGAAGGAGGATGGGATAGAAGGATTCCAGAGGGGAAACCGGGAAAGGGCATAACATTTGAAATGTAAATACATAAAATATCCAATAAAAAATAAATTATAAAAAAAAGAAAGCACTTTCCAAGCAAATTTCTCAGTCATTCATTTGAGTAAATCATTCTTATAAAGATAACAGAAACTAGTAATAACTAGTAATACCAGTGAGAAAAATACTCCACTCTCAGCAACCCTGGGTTTCCTGTAGTTTTTAATCTAGGGTTGAAATTCGAAGAGAATTTCTGCTTCCATGTGTTATAGATGGAACACAGGGCCCCCAATGGAGGAGCTAGAGAAAGTACCCAAGGAGTTGTAGGGAGCTGCAACCCTGTAGGTGCAACAACAATATGAACTAACCAGTAGCCCCTGAGCTCATGTCTCTAGCTGCATATGTAGCAGAAGATGGCCTAATCAGCCATCATTGGAAAGAGAAGCCCCTTGGTCTTGTAAACTTTATATGACCCAGCACAGGGGAAGGCCAGGGCCAAGTACTGGGAGTGGGTGGGTAGGGTAGCAGGGGCGGGGGTGGGGTATAGGGAAGTTTCGGGATAGCATTTGAAATGTAAATAAAGAAAATAATAATAAATAAATAAAAATAGAAAAAAAAAGAAAAGAAATATTTCATCCCAATCTGGGGTATCTACCCCACCTTTACCCATTTAGTTCCTGAATAAATGACATAATGTTTGTACTTTTAATATGTCTTAATCAGCACAAGAGCTGGGCAGGTATCTATCCTCTATGCTATTATGTCTATTTCCTAGCCAATAATCCCATTATATAATTTGCTATGTTTCATCTGGGCTACGCATAATTTCAATTAGAAAATCCACATGGCCATATTTGCATATTCTTTCCCCACAGCAGCTTCTCCTCTATTTACCTTCTTCTCCCTTGCCTCCAGGTTTGCCTTCTACTCCAAGCCCAGGAACCCTAAAGCCTCCCTATGTCTCTTATGCGCAGATATTGGCTGTCAGCCATCTTTATGCACCAATCAGGGATAAGTTGGGGGGGGGCCAAGATCAAATAGCATCACCTGGGTCTAAGCAAGGTTTATGGGAACAACCAGTATTTAGCATAGCAAAAAACCAAACCTCAACATCCATGCCTATTGATGTTCTACTTGTTCATATCTTGGGAAAACAGCCTTAAGAACTTTAAAACATTTTTTTAACATTTCATATCTGTTTTAATGATTCTGTATTGCTACAAAAGCTTGAAAGAATTAATATCAAGTAAACATGTCTTTCCTGTTTTGTGTGTGTTTGTTTTCTTTTCCTTTTTTTTGAATTTTTTTTTTATTTTTTTGAGAATTTCATACCATGTATTTTTATCATATTCTTTCTTGTCCTCTGATTCCTCCCAGATCCTCCTCCCTGACTACCAAACTTCATGTTCTTTTTTTTCTTCTTCTTCTTTCTTTTTTTATTATTATTTTCTTTATTTACATTACAAATGCTGTCCCGAAAGTTCCCTAT
>NC_034593.1:127307997-127323558 GCF_900095145.1 Mus pahari | reverse complement strand
CAGGGTAGCCAATGGAGGAGCTAGAGAAAGTACCCAAGGACCTGAAGGGGGCTGCAACCCTGTAGGTGGAACAACAATATGAACTAACAAGTACCCCCTAAGCTTGTGTCTCTAGCTGCATATGTAGCAGAAGATGGCCTAATCGGCCATCACTGGGAAGACAGGCCCCTTGGTCTTGCAAACTTTATATGATTTTTTTTTTAATGTAAGTGTTGAATTTATTAGAATTGCTTATATGCTGTGGTCTGGATAGTTCAATAATGGCTGCCTCCCAATGGAAAGCCCAAAAATCTAATAGATTTTCAGTCCACAAGGCTGAATGTCTCAGTTTGTCTACATTTATTGGAATGTATAAATAGGTTCTAATGGCAATGAAAAAATAAAAATGACAGAGGGAGTGAGAGCAAGTAGTCAAAAAGCAACACCTTCCTTCTTCTGCATCCTTTTATATAAGCTGCCACCAGAAGATGTGGCCTAGATTTAGGCTGGTTCAAGGGACATCAAATGATCCAGATTTAGGGTAGGTCTTCCACCTCAAATAATCCAATGAATACAAATCCCTCCCAGTAATGTCAGCTGCTTAGTTTTTAGTTAATTTCAGATATAAGCAACTTGGCAACCAAGAATAGCCATCACACAGACAGTATGCTCTCTGCGCAGAATTTTACTTATAAATGGAACTGGATTAAGTCACAGCTGCTGCAGTTTACATTTTATGAAATGATTGAGGCTGGAGATTGTCCGGTTCTGAACCTTAAAATTGTGCAATGTCATTATTGGTATGTCACTATAGCTACGTACAAGTATCGTATATCTAAAAGTAACAAATTATAGTTAAAAACATCAGACACTAGTCCGTGTGATTCATGGGCATGACATTCCCATCATTGTCACAAAAATGCCTGATGTAAATGATTTGAAGGGAAGAAAAAGTTATTTTGTCTTCCATTTCCAGAGATTTTAGTCTATGGCTCATTGGCTCCATGATTGGGGGGCCTGCAGTAAAACAAAATCACGGTTGGGAAGAGCAAGACAGGAAAAGATGACCTCTGGTATTGTGATGGCAAATACTGATTGGCACTGTGTTTGGATCTAGAACAGCCTCTGAGGATGCCTGTGAGCCATTTTCCCTGTTACATTGATGCAGCTGGGAAAGCCCATCCTAAATATAAGCAGCACCATTCCACGTGCTTGGTTTTCAGACTACAGAAACATGGAAAACGTGCCTGAAACAAGCATGGTCTGTCTCCCTTTGCTTCTTGATTGTAAGGGACAATGTGACCAGCTTCCTCCATTATGTCCCTGTCATGGTGGGTTGTGCCCTGGAATGGTGTGACAAAATCAATATTTCCTTATGTAATTTTTGTCAGGGAATTTTATCATAACAACAAGGAAATTACACAACACATTCATGGGAGGTGGAACAGTCCTAAAATGATCTCACATTCATCAGGGCAACAACAACAATTGTTTGGAACCAACTTACGTGGTGATTCTATTTTCTCAGAATTTCTTAAATTTACTTTAGACATAAAACTCAGAAATAATGATATAGTTTTTATTTTCAAAACATATAAAAGACAGAGAACTATTAAAGTGTGATATATATATATATATATATATATATATATATATATATATATATAGCTACTTTGTATTAGGGATATACCATGTGCTTGCAAATATTCAGTACAGTAGATAATCTGTTGAATTGTGTCACTTCATAGTGTTCTAATGGTTCATATAACTAGAGAAACTCAAGTTCTCCATTTAACCCTCAGAGTGTTTGTCTTAACTAAGAATACAAACAACACTGGATGTTAAGATTAGCAGTACTGTGGTGGCAGCTCATTCAACTCAAATAATCTCAGTTCTTTGGATTATAGCCAAAACTCTAGGAGGAGGCAGCCAAAACAGACGAACATAAATCTGTTGGCCTGACTCTCAGGGATTCAGTGAGAGCCAGTTCATTGTTATTTCAGGCAGTGTTCCATCAAGCTAGATCAGTGTTGTCCAAGAGCTACAGTGAACGTACACCTTCACAGAATCAGGAATACAGAAGGAGAGAGCACTGATGGATATTTGCATGCATTTGTGACCCTGATGCTTGTATGACAGATGTTAGTTAGCTAGTGAATTTGCAGCACCTACATGCGTCCTTACTTTTGCTGGTGAAGGTAGTGAGCCTCATTTAGTCACAGTTCTATGTCCACAAATACATGATTCTAGCGATAGCTCAGGTCTGATATCCTCTTTAGTTCCAATTGTCAACTTGTCATAAAGTAAAGTGGCTTTGGAAAACAATAAACCTCAGTTGAGGATGTGTTCAGCTCAGATTTGCCTAGAGCATTTCTGTGAGACTCTATCTTGGTTGGTATGGGAAGGTCCAGCCCACTGTGAGGGAACATCCCTAGGCAAATAGTCCTGGACAATATAAAAGAAAAAAAAAATGCTCCCTGAGCACAAGACAGAGAGAAATCCAGTTACTCTTCTTCCAAGGTTTCTGATCCAGGTCCCTGCCTTGAGCCACGGTCACAATTTCCCTTGACAGTGGACTGTAAATTGGAAGTATAAACTGAAATAAATCCTTGCACACCAAGCTACTGTCATCCATGGGATTTTGTCAAAGCAGCAGCAGCAGCAGCAAAAAAACCTAGAGAACCTCCCAGCTTTACAGTTATAATTATGTTGCTTCTTCCCCTCAGAAGACAAGACGTAGTTATGATGGGTCTATAGCCACAGGATGGTGCCTGAACACTATAGGACTCTCAACACTTGGGGCAAAACAAAAGTCCTGGATTTAAAACAAAACTCAGAGAGGTGGAGAGAGGAGGAGGAGAGGATGGGGGAAGGGGAGGGAGGAAGGTGAGAGGGAGGGGGAGGGCGAGGGTAGAGGAGGGAGAGGGAGGGGAGGGGGGAGGGGAGGGGGAGGGGAGGGGAAAGGGAAGGAGAGGGGGAGGGAGGGGGAGAGAGAGGGGGGGGGGGGGAAGGGAGGAAGGTGAGAGGGAGGGGGAGGGCGAGGGTAGAGGAGGGAGAGGGAGGGGAGGGAAAGAGGGAGGGGAGGGAAAGAGGGAGGGGGAGAGAGAGGGGGAGGGGAGAGGGAGAGGGAGAGGGAGAAGGAGAGGGAGAGAAATGTCTACAATGCTAGAATACAAATTTGCTTCCATGAGACACAAGCAGTTAAGGTGTCATCTGACCTTACCACAGGACTGCCAACTCCTGCCCAGCTGTTGGTGAAGTCTGTCTTTCAGTCTCGTTCTGCCACTGATTTCTTGTTCTCAGCACTGTTCTCTAGGCTATAAATGCTGAAGACAGCCATTATCTAGTTTAGGCCCCAAATAGCTAATTCTGGGCATTTCAAGTGTTCCTTATAGTTACTTCTATTTTCATACAGGAGTGCAATTTTATCACAAATCCAAAACAATGAAATAAAACAATATAAAATAAATATAATGAAAGTGAACGTGATGATGCTTCTGTTTTGAAGAAGTTGCACAGGTCCGGAATTATTTCTCCCATTATAGTGGTGCATATTGACTCTAAGGATAATTCTGTTTTAATTTCCAGAAATAAAAGCATTATTAGCCAACTAATATGAATCAAAGTTCTACCATCACTGTATAATATATTTTTGAAAATTAAGTCATTTTACATTCTTTCATTTATCACATTTCTTATATCTTTCCCAAATGACATATTTTAGTACATATATTCATACAAAGATATTTTAAAAGGCATGGGGTTTTACTGAAGTGAATACATAAATCTACATGCTTCAAATAGAAATTCATAGTACAAATTTGATGTTTAAACTGTCTCCTGCTTAAAGGCCTACCCAGATTAGGCATGTGGCATAGATGACTACCAAGACCTCAGCATTTATTCACTGTTTACTAAACGTTAACATCCTCAACACAAAGGGTAATTATCTTATTTATGGTAGATAAACTCCACTCAGTTCTGGCTTCTGCATTGTCATAATACTAGAAACATACAGTCTTTGCAAACCGATATACCTGACTGGTCTCACTGTTACTAATAATTGGTGCTGAATGAAGATGATTCTTTGCAACTTTAATTGGAAGTATACAATAGGTGCTTTAGATGAGATTCCACATGTATCATTTGGAATTTTCTAGTCCTTTGTTTTTAGATTTCTGTCTTAAATATCATGTCACTTATTCATCATATAACTCTGACAGACTGCAGTAAATCAGATCTGAACTGAAGGAAATGGCGTCTCAGAAAGCTCTGGCCATTTCAGAAACTTACCTAAAGCTGCATAGCTGGAATGCGGCACTGGATCTTTGAATGCACTGCCAACTGTATTAAGGCCAATATCCTTCCCCTGATGTTCTGTTGCTGCGATTTAAGTTCGTAGGAATCCTCACACATCATTTTGTGCTTTTAAGAACTTAGGAATAATATCACTTCCACAGAGCTATGAATTAGATTCCAGACAATGCAAATCAATCATATAAAACATAGTATGTAAACAATCTACATAATTTCTAAATAGAATTGATGAAAACCTATGTTTATTAAGTCATTGAGCATCCTATACATAAATTGTATTTTATAACAAGTATACATAACAATATGTTTAGTCAGTTTTTTCTTCATTAATATACCTGTATTGACTGCAAAACAATTTGCACAATCTTTTGGTTTGAAAAGGTACAATGTCCTTCAAATATATTTGTGATATATAACCATTAAAATTATATATAAAAAAAATCTAACCACTTTATGGGCATAGAATAACATCAAGAACAAAAATAAATTTCACATTTTAAACTGATGAAATATGGAAAATCTAAAGGGAGTTCCTACTTTTGTGGAAGGATTTGTCAAACTGTCTTTTGAACCAGAAGGAACCTGCTATGCTTATTTTTTCTCAATTTGCTACTCCTTAATCACTCAGGTGATGCTTAACACCATCACACAGTTCACTGCACAGATACCTCATTAGCCTCATTGAAATGATAAATTATACCCTGATTGGTTGAGCATTTGGTATTTCTTTTAAGCCACGCCCTTTGGAATGAGCTTTTCTGTTTTTCTCTCGACATACATTACACTTATAGCTGACACATTCCAATATATGTCTCATACCACTTAGATTTTCCTCTTTTTTGGTAACTAAAAACAACATAAATAAATTAATTTCCATTGCAAGGCAAGATTCACCATTTGTAATTAAAAGGAAGCACGATACAGGAAAAGCCTGTGTACTGAGTTGAAACAGTACTCAGCTTAGTTTGGCCACTGTCCAGTGTAGACACTCAGGGAAACACTGAGCAGTATCCTTTGCATGACCTGAGCAGATAGGAAATTCCCATCCCGGCTGTGCAATAGAACATTAATTGGAATTCATGGCTGGTATTGAAAATATGAGATGATAAAAAGATGTATACCTTCTCTGATTTTGGAAAGCTCTTGGTGACACCATTTGTAATACTTTTTCCCCCTATGAGGCCAGAGTTGTTCTGAACCAGAATATCTTTGCCTCAAAATGTCTTTGACCAAGGATTCCGTTCAATCAGTTGGAATCTACATCATGAATTATGAATAAACAATGAAGAAATCATATGGGTTCTGATGAAGGCAAAAGGGCTCTAAGGATGACACCAAAACCATCAGTTAAAGGCAGGCAGTAGGAGACAATAGTGTCAGGGAAAGAAGAACACTTCATCTATCTCCCATGGCACACAAACCCACTTACATCCATTCAGAGGTA
Organism: Mus pahari; assembly: GCF_900095145.1. NCBI lineage: Eukaryota > Metazoa > Chordata > Mammalia > Rodentia > Muridae > Mus > Mus pahari. The sequence goes on along the minus strand of NC_034593.1, from coordinate 127,317,818 downwards.
CATTGTTTATGTGTCTGGGTAACTCACCAGATCATAAGTGATCTAAAACAAAACAATATTTTCTGTTTAATCTCCCTTTGTAACACGTATCTTGACTGAAAAGAATTCTAATTCAGTAAATATTTATTAAAGATGTATTGAGCTACATACATCTTTATGAGTGTGTGGTCTAAAGGAAAAGTTTTCAGGGTAAATTGAGTCTGAGCCAGAATACCAAAGGGTCATCTCTGATACCTTTCTTGTGACTACTCCAGAACACCATGTGTGTGAGCACATACGTTCCTCGTTATTTACAAATTACTACAATTTCAATGTTAAGGATTTAGTAAGTTATCTATAAAATAGTTTTTACTTATTTATTTTAATGCCAAACTACATTTGATATGCAGCCAAAATAAGTATTCTTCAAAAGGCTGCTGAGAGAATTGGGAGGCCTATACTTTTATCTAACTTACTGTTTGGCTTTTGTTTTTGGTTTTGTTTTTTTTGTTTTTTGTTTTTTGTTTTTTTTACATAGCATTTTGGAAGTAACAATTCCACTTAATTTGGGGCTTTTCAGTTGACTATGGAAGAAGAATTTGTAGTCAAAAGACATGTTCTCTCATTCTGACCCTTTATCCTCTCCTCATCCCTGCCTCTAGGGGACTGGTTCCCACCTTCCTAATGTGGTTCTTGTGTTGTGGTGCCCTGAAACCATACAATTATTCTTGTTGCTACTTCATATCTGTAATTTTGTTACTATTCTAAATCATAATGTAATTTTTTTTTTTTTGCCCATAGAGGTTTGTTAAAAGGGTCACAACCCACGTATTGAGAACCATTGCTCTAGGGTAATATTTTTTTTAAATGGTTAACTCCACCACTTTCTTTATACTCTCAATGAAGTAAAACAATAGGCACCGTTAAAGAGTAAAAGTTGTCGGCTTAAGAAATCGTTTACACAGATTTAAAGCACGGAGTTTAATTAGAAATGTTAACATTTAGAGCCATTTGATTCATTAGCCACACTGATAAGAATATTAAATGAATTAACTTATCTGTTTCTTCTTAAGAACGTATGAGGCAGCCACGACAATGAGTTGTAATAAATGGGAGAAGTTGCTTCTCTTTATTCATGCAGCTTGCTTAGCAGTAAAGTAGCTCCTGAGCTATGAGAAATCTCTCAGGGGGTGCGGGGATGGCTTCAGGTTAATTAACACAGAGACTGGAGTTTCTGTTGCTTGACTGACCTTCACTCAGCATGAGAGTGAACTCAGCTATAAGTGCCTCCCGTTTTATCTTGGTGCCATTCTGTCTCAAGTGGAAGGTTCTGTGGGCTCTCACCCATCCCTCAGCTCACAGACAGTGTCTATTTTACAGTAGTTAGTTTGTTATTAGTTAATTAACAGGCTGCAGATTATGACATTTCATTATTTAATCTATTAAGTCACTTTTAAATAGAGCATTCTGTTCAGTGGGTGCAGAGGTATCTCTGACTCTTTTGCCTGCACTTAGGTCCCTTTTCTCCCTCCTGGGTAGAAGACAACCCAGCCTGAATATGAAGAGTTGTGCCTAGAAACTGTGTCTTATTATGTTGTGTTCTGTTGGTACCCCTGGGAGACCTACTCTTTTCTGAAGGGAAACAGAGGAGCAGTGGATTTAGGGACAGTATAGGTTGGGGTCCTGAGAGGAGGGGAGGGACGGGATGCTGCATTTGGAATGGAGTGTAGGAAAGATGAATAAATAAAAAGGGAAAAAGAGCATTCTGAGAGGTGTGAAAGTATATTTTATACTTCAACTTCCAAATATACTCTATGCCCAGTAAGTAGAAGGGAATAGCCATTCTAATATGAATAAGCATTATGTAAATGAAAGACTTTCTTATTAATTTTGATATGTGATGTGTTTTATTTGCAAATTTATATAGTACAGTTTATAAAAAAGTAAAGCAAATATGGAGAGGAACTCTCTCTGAACTCCTTATCTACTGAAAAATAGAAATTACTAGAGGAACTCAGTTATGTGCTTTCTTCCTGGAAGTTCCATTAGTTAGAGAAAACTGACTCACATACAAGACTAGAAGATGACAAGACATTCAAATGTTATTAGAAACCTTTTTATTTCCTATTTATACTTTAAAGGACAAATTTGCATATCCCTATAGTCACTTGGCCACCCTGCCATAACATATACCTCCTTCCTTATAGAGATATGTACCTATAGGGTTTGGTCTCTAATCTAAATTAATTTCAATTAGATGCCATGCATGCACTGGTAAAAGGTCACACTCCTCTAGTGTTACCCCTTCCCCTTTGTTTTTTTTCATTGCCACAGCTAAAAGGCTAGATTGGATATACATTTCTAGCTCTATAATCCTGATTTTGATTCAAGTCAAAGTGCCCAAATGCCTTTATCATCCCATCTCAAATTCCCTGATGCTTGTTGGCATATACTAAAGATGATAGATATCCACAACCAAAAAATAAATATAATTTTTATTGTAAAGCTGTAGTGGTCCCAGGGGCAAGTTGGTTCATATGTCTCTCACATCCTGTAATCAGTAATGTTGTGATTGTAATGGAGAGTTAAGAATAAATGGGAAAATATTACCAGGTTATTATTTTATGAGAATCAGATATTTTTCTAACTTTCATAAAAATTAGAACATGATGGATCCACACCTAGAACATGGTAATTTCATTTTACTAAAATAATAATAATAAAAATCCCTGTAGCTTAATGAGGAAAATCAAAAATATTCTGTTATTGTACTGTTTCCAAGGTAACTAGATGCTATGTTAGGTTAGGACAACAGCCCATCCATCTCTCAGTCCTTCATTAGATTACTTTAATTCCAGCTGTTTACATGTATTTTTGAGCCATTTTTGCACAAGGTAACCACTCCCAGACAATATTATGCATTTCTTATATTGAGAAAAAAAAAGGTACAAAGGGAAGGGAGAGTGGACCTGGAAAGAGCTGTGGTATGATAAAAATCATCTTATAAAATTAGCAAATAACTAATAAAATGAAATAATCAAATAAGTCTTAAAAATAAAACCAAATCTGAGTAAAATATTAAATAAATAGAAACGAGATAAGAAGAAACAGAAAAATAAAAAAACTATGGTGATTTTTAAAGTGAAGCCAATATCTTTTCTGATGAGATACAACTGATGGAAGAGATAAGGAAGGGATTAAAAATGGCTTCTCTAATTTGGAACCCTCCAGAGCTAAGATGTGTCTGTGGTATTTACTGTGATAATGAAGACTCCTTAGTGTGGAATTTTCAGAAATGGAGCATGGAGAAGAAACAGAAAGTTATTTTTGGAATGGCTATTAAGAAAATAATTAGACATACAAATGGAGTTAATTATGTAGTAGCCAGATGGATCAAGAATGGCAGCATGGGAATGAAATGAGCGGTGGAATGAGAGGCTTGCCAGGTGCTGAAGAAGTCATGAGATAGCTCTGGATCATCCAGAAATGAGTCTCTACTCCCAAGAGAGCTGTGACCATGGGGAGTTATACAGAGCCAACCGCGATGAGTTAGAGAACATCCAGAAGATGAAGAGAAGCCATGAATGCTGTGGACTGACCAGGACAGAAAGGTCAACTGTGCTATTAAAACCAAGTCAGGCGTTAGCCTTGAAGAATACTTCTGAAATAGCTAATAAAGTGAGACCGGAGTACCAAGTGCAGGACTGGAACAAACAAGGGCAAAGTTCCCCTAAGTCTACATGAAGCAAGGACATGAGTGCCACTTGCCAGTGAGGAGAGGGCACAGAGGCCAGGGTGTGGTCATGCAGACCCTTTTGAAGAGCTCTCAGTTTTGTGGTTGCTGTTGTTTCCTGTAAAGGAGAGTGAGAAAATTGAAGGTACTTTGACTGGAATGTAGGATAAAAGTTTTCTCTTGAAATTTAGTGAGAGCGTTGCAAATATAAAATGACCAAACATGGAGAAAAAAAAATACTATAATTTAGGAGAAAAGGAAACATAACATCTGAATAGATAGATATATATAGATAGATATAGATATAGATATAGACATAGATATAGATATAGATATAGATACAGATACAGATATAGATATAGATATCCTCGGGACATAAATGTAGTGAGAGTTTTTGTTTCTTTAAAACAAACAAACAAATAAACAACAACACAGAAACAGGAATGTGATTTCATTTTAATCCCAGGGATGGGGACGAGGGGCCGCTCTAGATTGTCCAGCATCCGAAAACGATGTGCTTCCTGCTCTAGCAGGGCTGTGGTTTTGCTAGCTGAAGAGAGTTTCTGTGATTGTGTGAGGTTCAGAATTCTGGGCATTCCTCTGAGGGTGTTCAAATGCTTGGGCCCTAAGAGTTCCTCTTGGTGGTGGTGGGTTGTTGGTTGTTGTTGATCTTGGTTTGTTAAATTGCCCTGCACAAAGAAGAAACAACAGCAAGAAATTAGATACCTAGAAGGTGAAGATCAAATTTATCCAACTTAACTCAATGCCCCTAACTAGTAGGAAGCAATCTAACTATGTCTCCCCTTTCCTGCTCTCCTATCTAGTGTTAGGTGTTTGAAAGGGTGGAAGAAAAGGGGCAGAAACCTGTGGGAGAAAGAAGCCACAAAGTAGCAAAAAGAGCAGCAACAGAAAAGTTCAGGAATGAATGAAAGGTTTGGAATTAAGAATGGGCTATAGCAGCCTCTTGTGAGGCTATGCCAGAGCCTGGCAAACACAGAAGTGGATGCTCACAGCCAGCTATTGGATGGAACACAGGGTCCCCAATGGAGGAGCTAGAGAAAGTACCCAAGGAGCTGAAGGAGTCTGCAACCCTATAGGTGGAACAACAATATGAACTAACCAGTACCCCCTGAGCTCGTATCTCTAGCTGCATATGTAGCAGAAGATGGCCTAATCAGCCATCATTGGGAAGAAAGGCCCCTTGGTCTTGCAAACTGTATATGCCCCATAGAGGGGAATGCCAGAGCCAAGATATGGGAGTGAGTGGGCAGGGGAGCAGGGTGGGGGTATAGGGGACATTCGGGATAGCATCTAAAATGTAAATGAAGAAAATATCTAATAAAATAATTAAAAGAAAAAAATGAATGGGATACAAGGCCCCTGACATGTATACAGCAGAGGACTGCCTGGTCTGGCTTCAGTGAGAGAGGATGCACCTAACCTTGAGAGACCTGGGGCCACAGGGGGCAGGGAAGCCTAGTGGGGTGAGGGTAGGGAGGGGGATGGGGATATCCTCTTGGAGACAGGAGGGAGGAGGAATGGGATGAGGAACTGTCTGAGGCAGACCAGGGTAGGGATACTACCTTGACTGTAAAAACAAAAACAAAAAAGAATAATTAAAGATATGTATTTAAAAAAAGAACAAGATGACATTCCTCACAGTCACAAAATGTTCTAGTTTATTATCAATGCTTATAATCTTCCCTGAACTTCGTTTTGTTCATGTTTTCTATCTATGTATTAGGTAGTTATATAGCTGAGTATATTTCATAATGGAACAAATATATATTATAATATTAATTATATATTGCAAATATAATAGATTATATATGAATATATACTAATAAGTAAGTATACTTATATTCTTATATTAGACATGCTACTACATGTGTATATTATGTACTTACTGTCTAATATAAGAAATCTCCTAGGTGTGATACCTAGTCTTATCAAAGCACTAAATTCTGAGTTATATTCTAGAGGCAGTGAGACCTAGGAGAATGGAGGCAATAAATGAGGCAAAATAAAGTCTTATGCAAAAGCCAACTCTATTTACATCATCAGACAAATTCTGAGTAAAATTCTCATGCATTCAAGCTATGTACAAAAACAAGCCACATATGGCAAAAACATATTTTTCCATAGAGGCATGTAAGCAGATACCAGACACTTGCAGTAAATAATCTGAAGTATACTTCCTCCTATCTGATGCACCTTGGAGAACCACAAATGCACATTCCAAGAACAATTTCATGTTTTGTAGAAACTGGGGTCACAAGACTCTTGCTTTGTTGTCTTGTATTTTCTCACAATAGCTCAGAATTCTTACATGACTGCATTCTTGGACTTTGTTCAGACACTTGATAGAAAATCAGTGATATAAAAGCTAATGATTTTAGGATGGTGTAAACATGGAGAATTTACTTATTAATAAGAACCTCAGGGAAAATATAACAAAATTGTAATTGTTGTTTGGCACATCTCTTCTTCCATGATCAAGATAATTCAAAAACTGTTCTAGTATTTGGTTGGCCCAATGGTTTTTATTGCCAAATGACCAGTCTCGAAAACAAACTTAAGAGGCAGCACCAATACAAACTGAATAAGTTATATTTAAGAATATATGTATCATACACACACACAAATACACACTCGCATATGCATGCACACACACATAGTGTATATATATACACTATGTGTTATTTTATGCATATATATAATATATATGTACATGAAAAGTACATGAAAAAGAGGCCATATATTTGAAGGAGAGGGATGGTATATATGGGAAAATTTGAAGAGAGAAAGGAGGGAAAGAAAAAATGTTGTAATTAAATTATAATCTAAACATTTATAATGTTCAAAAATTAAAATGCGCAAAAAAATTAAAGTTTCATCCCATCCTTTTGCCTTTAAACAATCTGCAGGAAGGTAACTGATAGGCATAGTGTACTGATTGATATTTGATGATCATTTGATGAGTTCCTTTCTGTCTAAGACACATTTATTTACTAAGTTTCTTACTATTTGTCTACAAGGCAAAGTATATCTTTTCTAAATGGCTTCCGATAGTTTCGAATGCTCAAAGGTGACTGCTGGAATTGACATTTCTCCAAGCTCCGTTCATCTCCTCTGCCTCAAAAGCATGGCGTGCAACCTCACTGAAGTTGTGAAGCTCATGTGTGAGCAGGAGGAGAAAAGAACACACTCTGGGTGGGAGCTTGGGCCAAGCCACAGCCCAAGGCCAACGATGCTTCTGATCCTACTCTACACTTGTTCCATGGCTGTGTCTTAGAAGCATAATGAAACACAATACTGAAAGGGCTTTAAAAACAAGGGAGTTAGGTTCAGATGACTCCTCAACAGTTAATTCTCCCATATAAAATTGTTGAGGTCAACATATAAGCTTTACTACTAACAACTGTCCTGGAAGCTGGCACAGAGTTACTGTGACTTTGGAAAGTGACAAAGCAGGGTCCATATGCAGAAAAAGAGGAAAATAAAAGGAAAAGGCCCAAATTCCTTTTCTGCACTTATAATAGACAACTCCTACGATTTATAAAGCCAGTCAAAGTGATGAGAGCCAAAGGCTAGGCCCGCTGCCAGTGGTTCAAGAGCAGCATGAGTCTAAAACTAGAAAATGCAGAATAACGCAACAAATCAAAGCAAGAACAATGCCACTCCAGGGCTCTGACATCCTGCCCTAGGCAGCCAGTGAAGGGTCAATATCAGATGCCAGTACAAGAAAGCTTGTTAGCTGAAAACCAGACACCAGAGCCTTTATAAAAGGCTCTATAGGAAGGCAAAGGCAACAACGAAAATGACATCAGTGAACATTTTCATCTTTATATACTCCAGTCAGTAATATTTAAGTTAGAAAGCACGGTGATTGTTAGTTACTTACATTTTCTACATTTCTTTCACACAGTGTTTTAGATTCTACACTTGAATGTTTGAACAGTCCACATTAATCAAGAATCTAATTACAAATTTAAAAGACGTAATTAAATTTAATTAGAATTATAGGGTAACCTGTATTCAATCCATTCATGTATCTCATTTTCTACTGAGATTTAAGTATGTTCATGTTATTAAGAAGTAGACATCTGATAGTTAACTACAATAAAATCTGAAGTAATGGATCCCCCATTGTTTGGTCTGCCATTCACAACAGCAAATATACCTTGTAGCTGATAGTCAAGGTGACACCTCGATTCCCCCTATGATGTTAACATGCCAAGAAATAGCATCCACTAAGAAAGAGAAAGGCACTGGGCATGGTGGCGCACGCCTTTAATCCCAGCACTCGGGAGGCAGAGGCAGGCGGATTTCTGAGTTCGAGGCCAGCCTGGTCTACAGAGTGAGTTCCAGGACAGCCAGGGCTATACAGAGAAACCCTGTCTTGAAAAACTAAAAAAAATAAAAATAAAAACAAGAAAGAGAAAGGCGCACTGATTCCTCCAAGGACAGTGAATGTGTTTGGTGCAAGAAGTGTAGCAGGATATCCAGATAAATCTCCAAGGCTACATCTTGCAATTTCAACATAAAATTGATTCTAGACTTGTAATGAAGTAAGGCTCTGAAAGAAGGATGGTATAAGTACTGAGATACAACTAGAAAATTATGCTACAAAACTGCTTAGATATTTCTATGTAGCTATAGACAGATAAGTGCATAGTTATCTCTTCAGAATTTGAGGGTGATGGAATAAAATGCCAATGTCAGGAGTATCTACTGCAAAACCCTGTATGTAAAGTGTGTTTCAGAAGAAGAACCGAGGCACTATTTTTTTCTTAAATTCAAAGTCTTAAGACTTTTTATTGGCTTTTGTATTTATGTTATTATGATGGATAAATGAATTGATTGAATTTCAGTAGAAAATAATAAATGTGTTACAAAGCTTTAGAGACAATAAATAAATGATTTATGATAGATAGATAGATAGATAGATAGATAGATAGATAGATAGATAGATAGACAGACAGACACACACACACAGAGAGAGAGAGAGAGAGAGAGAGAGAGAATAGATGTTAAATAGGAAGACATATAGATTGGTATTTAATGCATGTATTAATTATTTTTATTTTCCAGGTTCCAGGATATTTAAACTAACAATTTACTCTTTCATATGTCAAGACCTACAGATCTAAAATTTAAGTGGTGAAAGTATATGGTTTCTGGAAAACTTTAAAGAAAACTTTTGGCATTCTCTTGCTGGAATTTGCTAAAAATTTATCTTAACATGATCATACCTATAGAAACCCAATATCTGCCAAAAACCAGCCTGGGCTTGGAGAGGGGTTCTGTGAGAAGGGATGTCTGTGAGTGGCAAAAGCAAATGTCTCAAAGTTAAATGGATCCAAGCTGGCAGCCTGTGTTCTGCTCAAGCAGGCTCCCTAGAGAGCTCTGTCAATAGTTCTTGGGTCTGTGGTCTGTAGTCTGTGCAAGTCAGTGTTCCAGGACACTCTCTACTTCTCTGTACATGTGTGTTCTGCTCTACTGTAGACAGCTTTGTCTTGCTATTCTTAAAGACTCTCTGGTTGAGAAAGATAGCTTTCTGCTTGAGACTGTCCTCTCTGCTGGTAAAATTTTAAAAGCTCTCTGAATAGCTCGTGCATTTTCTGACCAAAGTCAGAAAAGCTGCTATAAACAAATTATATGATTTTCCAACCAAGTCAGGAATACTGTTTAAAAAATTCTAAGAGTAATTCTCAGCTTTTATTTTATCAAAATCCGAAAGCCAGAAAGCTGTTAGGAAGCATTCTAAAAGAGCTGTGCTTGCTCTCTAAATAGGTCTTGGAATTTCTAACCTTGGTCAGAAATCCTATTAGAAAAAAAATTCTAAAAGACATGTGAAGATTTCGAAAAGAGCTGGGTTCATTCTCCATGGATTTTCTGACTAAAATCAGAAATCATGTTAGAAAAATTTCTCAGATTTATGTTCACTCTCCAAAGATCTATAGACATTTCAGCTCTCCCTAGCAAAATATTCAAAAGAAGGATGTATTATTACACAATGGAGTACTACTCAGCCATTAAAAACAATGAATTTATGAAATTCTTGGGCAAATGGATGTATTTGGAGGATATCATCCTTAGTGAGGTA
>NC_034593.1:127236912-127305837 GCF_900095145.1 Mus pahari | reverse complement strand
ACCCCCAATAAACTTATCTCCCATGGAAAAAAAAAAAAAGAAAGTAGGCTGAGCGAGTCATGGAGAACAAGCCAGTGAGCAGTGTTCCTCCATGTAATTTGCTTTGGCTAATGCAACTTTTTTTTTTTTTTTTTTTTTTTATTATTTTCTTTATTTACATTTCAAATGCCTTGAGTTTATTTACATTTCTTGCCTTGAGTTTCTGCCCTAAAGAACTACAGCTGTAAGCTCAAATAAACCTTTTCTTTCCCATATTGCTTTTGATTATGTTTATCACAGCAATAAACAACAAACCTAGAGGGACTGCAACATTTAGAAACCACAAAACAAAATAAATACTCCTTCTCAAAAGGTGTTTCCCTCTGGTACTTTGTCCCAGAAACTCATTGCTAACATAGCAAATAATATATTATAATTATAATATATTATAATTATAATATTATATTGCCAGGTATGGAAGTTAAAAATTCAATACATCTTTTGATACACAAAAGTCAGCCAAAAATAGAAGCATATTTTCTGCATTCTGGTTGATTTTAAATCCATCTAAATCTATCAGGCATCTCCATAAAAGGTCCAGTGTAAGAATGCATAACGCTAGGGCTTGTTTAACTAGAAAACAATAAAGTTCACATGGGTTTAATTCACCATGCAGACCCTATAAAGTCCAGGATTTAGGAAAGGAGTGTTTGCCCTGTCTTAAAATGTCAAATCACCTCTAAAAATATGGAATTTTTAATTTTGATAACCTTGAAGAAAATCTCCTATCTAAATTAATCTGTGATCAGTTCACCAATTCTAATTTAGTTCTTACAACACAGTCTAAAACCTATCTATATCTTGAAAGTTGCTGATTGAGAGATAATTGAGTAAGTTATTAGTACTAGAACATAATTGTGGGAGCAATCAATGAATCTCTCTGTCTCTCACAAGAAATTCAATTTGAAGAAAGCCCCATCATTTTCTAGCAGTGAATTCTAAGTTTTAGAAGTTTACTTCAAACATCAAATCCAAATAAGTCTCAATATTCAGGAAAGTCTTAATGGGTAGAACCATAACTCCAACTAAAATTACATTAGGGGAATTATAGGAAGTATCATTTTTTGTTTAGCCAGAAACATGATGGTACATGCTGCTAATCATCGCTCTGGAGAAGAGAAGGATAATGATATCTGCTTGGGTTGTTTTTCTAAAGGATTCTACTGTTGGTTACATACAGACAGAATCAGATGAAGACAAGAATTAGAGACTACACTTTCACAGACTAACAGTTGATGTCTTTGGGGCTTAGGATTCTGGCCTTGAGAATAAAATGAATAAACTTTGATAAGAGATGCCATGAAAGAGAATTAGATAGAAATAGGTGATTCTTGAGGCTGCACATTGAAAGATTTGCATGACTTATGTATCCTTTATAAACTTTGGGGATTGGATGACAAGCTGGAATGCAGAGAAAGGATTTACAAATTTTACGATTAATGTATTTAGATATTCAAAATAGAACAAGCTAGACAGAAAACACACCTGCACTGTATTCTGCTCTAGTGGGATGTCAACATTTCTAAGGGAATTGTTTTCTACTGCCTCTGTGTGTCAAGCCAAAAGAGAAGAAGACTCCCATGCTCTTCCTCTGATCCCTCTTTTTCTCCTATATTTTTTTTCCCTTTTCCTCTCTTCCTAAAGGCACTGTGTGCAAACAGTTTCTGTAGTCCTAATGGCTTCTCATAGATACTTTTATCCCGGGGATTCTTTCTAGAGAGTATACATTTTTTAGTTTTTAAAATAAATATTTATATTTAGGACAAAATTAGTTTGTAATGTGTTATTTAATATAATACGTGAAAGTAGTGAGATCAGATATTAATAATGATGTAAATAAAGTTTGTCTAAGATGTGTATATTTTCACCTTTTAAATTTTCTGATATTTGTGTTCCTGGATTATATAATTTCTTGATTTTTTGTTTAATTTTTTAATTGAAAATAGATTTTCAATAATAATATTTTCTGATTGTAGTTTCTGATTTCCTAACTCCTCCCAGATCTTATGCACTGCCCTACTCACCCAAATCCACACCTTTTCATTCTTTCTCTCATTAGTATACAAACGGGCATTTAGCATAATAATAATAAGTTAAAATTATATACAATAAAAACCAACCAATAGACAGATAGATAGAAAGATACATAGATATGGATAGATACAGATATATGTGCCTATGTGTCTGTGTGTATGACTACATATACACAGAGAAGTTATTAATAACACAAAACTAGAAATTGTAATATAGATACAGGATACCTTGTTATGCTTTGGTAAATTGTGTAATTTAAGATTCATAGTTTTAGAAAGTACACTGAGAAATTATAGTTGGAAATGATCTTTGCAATAGATATATCATTAATCTCATGGAAATATGTTTAGTATTTTTAAACAAAATTTAGTTTTATAGTTCTTATGATTTCATTGTGTACTAGATATTTTCTGACAGGTATAAGAGATTAAGAAATTTTGTTCATTTGAAGCTCATACTGTATGTAAAAGTAGGCAAAATTCATTGTACCAAGGAAAATATAGATTTATGATATTTTTCACACTACACACAATAGATCAGTGCTTAAGGGATCTGTACCAGCTCAGATTACTTCTACATTATAGAGTAAATTACAATGTTTAATTTTAATTATATTATGAGGCTAGAAGGCGCTATTTGGTAGGTCTTCATAATTTCATGTTGTATTATATTTACTTGACAATATTACAATATACTAGGTAGTTTATAAAACTTATAAAATGATATATTTTTATATTGATACCCAGAATTTAATATTAATTCTGACTCTGACAATCTAACACATAAGTGAGCAGTATTTAAGTTAATGAATAGTTGCTTGAAACCCAAATCAAAGAATGCTAACTCATTTAATTGATTATCTGGTTCATGTCCATTGTGTTTGGAAAAACAATTTGTTCCTTTTACTAATCCTATAAGCTCTGCACATCACACAATAACATCACCTGATATTATTCCACGGAGAAAACCAAAACTGCTGGCAAACCATTTGTGTATGTGTGTGTACACACACATAATTTCTAGATATCTACACAATGTTATTAGTCAAAGTTTGTGTATGATTGTAGGACATGAAAAAATGCATTTAGGTCAATAAAGGTTTACCTAGGCAAGCATAAGATCTCTGAAGGAAATCCCTTTAGTATGCAGATCAAAACCTAGTTTTAAAGCATCCATCTATATATCTAAAATGATGCCTGGAAAGTTTGAAGCCTCCCTGGAAGAATGGCTTTGTGTACACTGTGACTTCCTAATGACGATGAGCAGATGGGATTGATTGCTAACTCAGTGTGAAACAGGAGGAAAACCGCCGGCAGATACTCACGCCTGGTAGGGATCAGTCATAAAAGCCCCACCAGCCCAGGCTTATCCGGGTGAAAGCTCCAGACTGATGAATACCAGGCAAAGTTTGTGCAGAAGAAGTGAAGTCAGCCTAGTAATGGCTTGATTATTGAAAGGGAAACAGCACTTGTGGAAGAGGATGTTCCAAGTGAAAGCAGAAAAGGGGAGTCAGTCTGCCTGCTAGGCTTCCGCCAAAAAGTTACAAGATTTGTTTTCGGTGGTAGAGAGGATGCCTGATAGTAATTTATGTTCTGAGAGATCTTTCTTATGCAGAGTTATATTCTCTTGACCACCCCCCCCTCCCAAGTCTTAAGAAAGAAAGGAAGAAGAAAGGAAATTATGCATGGCAGATGAGAAACAAGTATCCGTATAAGCTGCAGTGGGATGAATTATGTAAATACCTGGAACTGTAGCAAATGGGCTCCTCGGAAAGCTCATTCTGTTCTCCTTAACATCTGAGGGAGATAACATAAGTAAATTGCAATTATAAAATAATAAAGGGCAGAAAGATCTTAATTGCCATCTTAGGATGGATAGAAGAATGAACTGTGGATTCATTTTGAAGTGCGATTTTTTTGTTTTGTTTTTTTTATAACACTTCAGGTACTTAGAAATGCATGGTGTGTATAAGCCATTATTCAGTTAATGAGATGCTAAACTACAATTTGCGTTGAAATTGTCCAGTGCTGCTTTTCATTAAAGAGATAATGACTCAAAAGATATTTTAGGTGTTGCTACAAGCTGCTGTTTTCATTCCATTTTTATTTGGCAAATTGGGTCACATTGTATTACAAGAAAATCATCTGTCCTGTAACATGTCCACATTACTTGATTGTGCAACAGGGGGACGCTGGAATACGATCACCTCTTTGCACCTGCATGCAGCCCCAGAAGAAAACCTTGGAAGCAAGAAAGCAGACCTTTATTCAGTAACCTCAATTTTGCTCTGAGGTGCTTTTATATATATTGAAATGGACTCTTAGAGGGCAAAACATCTGCAACCATTCACTCTGCTCCAGCAGAACATGGAACACAATTTGGTGAGCAGAGCTCCTGTGCTTCTCTCAGATGTGCTGGCATTGCAAAGAACCTGGGGGTGTGAAGGCCACAGAACTCATTAGCTAAAGGTAGGACTCACCTGGCAGTCACTGACAGTACTTTTGGAAACAAAACATAGCCAAGCTCCAGGGCCACTTTCTAAGCTGCCAATCCTATTGGTGCGATCTCTATATCTAGAGCCTGCATCTGGCAAAAGACCTCATGCAGCCAAGTTATTGGACTAGCCAGCAAAAAGTCAAATGTTTCAGTATAGTCATGGTTCCTGTCATTGGTAAGAACAGGGGAGAACTGTTCTGCATGTATTTTTGGAAGTAAAAACTGCAGTGTAGAAGTGTGTTTCTTCTCAGAAGGGTCTGGCCACAGGGAATTGCTCTCAGTTTTGTAGGCTTAACTATTCAACTCTGCTCTTTAAAAGCAGCCACGTGAGGTATCAGGATGAATGAGGCTGCCTGTTACATTAGCCCAGCCCTCCAGCCTATACTTTATCCACCCTTCTACAAAGTCATGCAAAAGTTAAAGCTTCAATTCTCTTAACCTATTTCTATGTTGTGCCCAAAGCAAAGGCTTTTACACTAATGTACTTTTTCCCCCAAAATATTTGCCTGGGCTAGAGATGTATCTTAGGTGTGACAGCAAGCTCCAGGCTCAATGAAAGAACCTGCTAATACACTGATAAAGAAAGACATCCAAGATCATTCTCAAACTTCTACAGATGCTAAACATCTGCACACACACACACACACACACACACACACACACACATCTGCACATATTTATGCACTCATACACATGTAAAAATCACATGCATTAATATGAAAAATAAATAAATAGATAGAGAAAGAAAGAAAGAAAGAAAGAAAGAAAGAAAGAAAGAAAGAAAGAAAGAAAGAAAGAAAGAAAGAAAGAAAGAAAGGTTTGCCCTCCAGGAACTGGGGAGGGGTTAGTACCTTAGTTGGTAAATTACTTCCCCCTAAAGCATAAGACTTGATTTCAGATGCCCAGCACCCATCTAAAAAGCAGAGCGTAGCATCAGGTACTTTCAATCCCAGTACTGGGAAGATGGACTTGCTAGCCAGCAAGCCTAACCAGTTAATGATCTCCAAATTCTGAGCGAGAGCTTGTCTCCATAAAGAAGATGGAAAGCATTGAAGACACCTAATGTCAATGGATTTCTTTCACAGATGCACAGATGGGCACATCCACTTGCCAAATACATGCATATATACATATTACACACACACACACAAGCAGTATTCATTCAAATATTTCCCCCTAACACTCATTGCAGGGTTATCAACCATGGAGAAATACAATTGTCTTAACATCTAACAAAGAAATATTAAAAATGTTAACAAGAAGTATTCTGCATCTCCCTAAGTGAATTGCAGAAAATGCATATTAGCATTGACAAGTCAGTCTATAAAAATATGTATACTAAGGCAGCCAAACTATGAATGCACAAGACAACCATATTTCAAAAGTTCAAAATAGAATTAGGTGTTAAATTTTCAAACTTTATGCATTTAAGACAAAGGGAAGTCATTGGTCATACCCACACATTAGGATAGCAGTCTCTTGTTGAATAACTCATGCTGTAGCTACTGTGCTTAGCGCACAGTTCACAGGTTCACAGGAATATGTGGGAGTTCTTCCCTGAAATAATCATACAAAAGAACAGTGCACTAAAGCAGAAATGATGAAATTGTGATAGATCTAGTGGACTATGAAAGGAGAAAGGGTTAACATCATAAAGATTGTGGAAATGACTCCACCATGAAGGAATTTAGTTAGTACTTGGAACTGTTTAGTAGGGTCTGGAGAGAGATAGGGTCTACAGATCATTGAGAGCTTACTCTAACACACTACAGAGCATACATAGCTTTTATTCCAAAGGTCATATATGGATGACAGAAGTAGGCTGCATTGAGAGGATTTAAATTCCAAGTTTAAAAAAATCTCCTTTAAAATATTATTGCAATAATATGAAGGATATATTACAAAATGCAAGGAAAACAAAGGAAGCAGTTACAGAACCCATTTGCAAAAGTGGCATTAAACCATTAGAGCTTTATAACTTGGATACTACTTTCGCTAACTGAAACTTAGCTTTTCTGTCTTCTGCCTTTAGTGGGTAAAAATATGCATAGTAATACTTGCCTGGATGCATCCTCATGAAAGTTATAGAAAGTAATGTTGATAAAATCATCTGTTCAATGGACTAACACATGTAATTGGAAGCTGTCATTGCCAATTTAATACTGTGGGTTAGAAATATTAAGTAACTTAACAGATTGGCTTGGGAATAATGGGGAAGATGATGTACAAAAGAGATTAAGTAGACCTAAAGAAGAGAAGGTAAACAAACACCCAAAGGAACATTCTGCAAGATTTGATCATTAATCCACACTGGAATTGCAAGACAAAGGACTAAGCATGGAGCCTCATCCTTACACATATTGCTCACAAACCAGACAAGGTGGCAAACAAAACACTTGGGAGGAAGTGGTAGAAGATAAATCCTCCGGTGTTCAAGGCCCATTTATAGTATGTAATAATTTCCAAGGCAGCAGATTGATAAGTTATTTCACCACCCTTTCCCTAAAACAGAATATCTCTAACATTGGAAACAATAAACATTTTAAAGTACAAAATTGTTGGAATGTGATCTACTATTTACATCAAAAATGTATCCTCTCTGGAGTTAGCTGTCAAATAGTGTCTATGATAGAATACTGGCTGAGGCTGGGCTTGTGGAAGAACTGAAGGGGAAAGAGGAGGAAATATCTGTAGATCCCTGACAGGAACATGAAAACATAAATGCATGACTCTTCACAGAAGTACAGGAGATGCAGCATTACTTGATTGCACCTTTCAACAGAATTTGATGTTTCCATCTGCATCGACACTTGGCACCCTTTCTAATGCATCCATTAGTGTGAAACCCAGTTTAGTGTGAAAGATGTATCGATTATTGATATAAAACTTAAATGTCTTCCAAAAATTTCCAAGTCAGTGGGGAAACAGAGAAATAAACATCTAATGAAAGAACCGATTTTCCTGTGATTTTGTTCGTAATATTGATTAGCAATGCCAGTTTCCTCTACACTTCAATTTTGTTCCCTTTAATCGACGTCTGACTGGATGACTCACAGGCAGACCTGATTTCCACCTCCTGCTCTTTAGATACTTACACTATCTGCTCTGAAATGTCTGACTGTGCTCTTCACCGTAGGACTCTTATATATTCAGTTCAGTAATTGTCCATGTACAACTTGCTAACTTCATGTATCTGACCTCAGAAGTCTTTATATATGCAAATAAACTATGCCTGTTGCTTACATGTATCAAGAATTCATTGACTCTCTTGACTGATGAAACATAGTTGGCTATGAAGGCAGACACCGATCCTCATATCAGACACACACTACATTCCACACTGCTCTGTCCTATCTGAATATTTTTCACACTGCTTATTTATAATCACCCAATATATTTAGCCTGACCACTATCATAGTTTTTCTTTTGTAGACATAATATCTATTGATTGAACATTTGAAAAACATTTATTTCTCAATTTTGCTCAACTTCATATCCAAATTCTACCCACAGCAAATGAATTGAACCAAATTGGAAAGAAAGAAAGTGATTTCATACAGTTTTCTCTGCCAAACTCTCTTGGTTCCAAGTATAAAAAAGTTCATGAGAAATTAAAAGATACAATTAGGTAGTTATACATCTATTTGCTATGCAATAAAGACAGAAAGTTTCTAGAAAAATCAATTCTATGCTATATCTGCCTGTGGGTCATGTAATTTTCTATTAAATCACACTCCTTGACAATGACATCACTTTAATATGGAATGCTTATACAGTGATCAACTACAACTGACTTTTAGATATATGTTGTCTTAGTTATCTTAGATACTAAAATTATAACCATAATTTTATTAGGCTCTCATTCTAACTTGGTGAAATAGGACACAATATACCATTAATCCAAATATATGACATTATGAAGTAATCAAATGTTGAGAAGCTATATTAAGCTTTCTACCTAGTATGAATTATATCTGTAAAATGATATTGTGGCCATTTAGAACCAGCAAGCAGAACTCATAAATTATGCTTGAAATGGGTAATTCTGAACACTGGACTAAAATGGAGCAATAAAATATAAATTTAATGATTGACAAGAAATCAATGAAGAATTGACATGGCCATTTGGCTACATGCTGAAGAATTATAAATTTTGGTAGAACTCATACAATGTTAATTTTATGTACTTCACAATTATTCACAATTTACTTAATCAAACTGATTCTGCATACATTTCCACAAACACCTATGTTATTTGTTGAATGAAAAAAGGCACAGTTTCTCTGCCTTGGGGTGAGGTAAGAAGGTTTACAAATGATGCCAAGTTTTGAGAGGAAGGACCTGCACATGTACTCTAGGCATGATCAGTTTCAGAGATCAGAAATGAAGCACAATCTCTATAAGTGGAATCTCAGTCTAGCAAGAATCGAGCTCAAAGGCTACCCTCAAATTTGGGGCACAAATACTATTGTATCATCTAGATTCTTATTAAGTAATAAATTGCAAATTATTGGTTAACTGTTAGTGTTCCACAAATAACTTAAAATTTTACTTTTATACACCTTCACATACAATATGTCTAACCACAAACTTAATAAAAATGAGATACCTAGATGTTAAGAAATAACCCAAGAAGTACAGTCTTCATTAATACTCTCTCTCTCTCTCTCTCTCTCTCTCTCTCTCTCTCTCTCTCTCTCTCTCTCTCTCTCTCTCTCTCTCTCTCTCTCTCTCTCTGGTTTTTCGAGACAGGGTTTCGCTGTATAGCCCTGGCTGTCCTGGCATTTACTCTGTATATCAGGCTGGCTTTGAACTCAGAAATCTGCCTGCCTCTGCCTCCCAAGTGCTGGGATTAAAGGCGTGCACCACCATGCCCAGCTTTTATTAATATTCTCTTGCATTAAGTACCTAGTCGAAAACAGAGAAAACAGAAGCAACAGCATCATTCATTACCATTTTAGTGTTTTGATTGACATGTTATATATTTTATTATGACAAATTGAACAGAATAAATCAGTGTTCATAACTTCAATGCCAAGGTTTGATGAAATTTAAAATAAATTTTAGAAAGCTTTCCCTAAAATAATGTTTGATTATTTTTCATGAATTAATTTAAGAAAACTATTATCTATCTCTTATTTCTTAAAATATACAGCTATATGATTGTTAGTGTAGATGATATACTAGAAATGTTTCTGTTAATAGGAATAAGTCAATGCTGCTAATTTTGTGATGGGGAAAGTAAAAAACTGACAGAAATAACCTAATTTGGAAGATGAATAGTAGCTTGGCACAAAGAAAAGATGGCAAATTTTCTAAGAAAGAAAAAATCTTGCAGAAAGATTATTGGATATAGAAAAATCAAACAAGCAACTGATTAAATCAACTCTAAGGATGTAGATAACCTCTAGGATGTCTAAGGAAGTTGAAATCACCCAAATATAGAGGGATAGTGATATATTCTTTGGTAGCTGAACAGAGGCAGATAGAATAGTTCATTCTAGGCCTAATTATTCAATAAAGTTTTTGTATCAATCAACTCCAAAGTGCTCTCTTGAGAACAAATACAGTGGTGAAGATCTTTCATCCTTTGTCTTTAAGGGCTATGCCCCAGAGCTGTGGAGGGTGTCACTGTATAGAAGCCTCACAGGAGTAGTAAAGGCTCCCTAGGCACATAAACATAACCTGTCCTTTGGAATGTATGGCTACTATCATTACAATAAGGGCATCTGTTGATTTCTAGACACAGAGCATCAGCTCATTCTCTGACCTAGTTCCCAAAGACTGGCACAAAATTTAAAATTACTATAATAGTATTGCTTCAGAGTGGGTCCCAGTAGTACATTAGTCCAATCAGAAAGGAGTCTTATAGAAGTGGGTTTAGGGAATCAATGAATTTCCCTGATGGTTAATACCTAAGAGATTCTATTGGAGAATGGACATTATTTGTTGTTTCTCTAGATTGCAGGAAAGGGCTTTTAGAACAGAGGCACCGTTGTCAATATGCAGCTATGTCTTTGAGCTAGGTCAGCTTGGGTATCTGCTTTTTTTTTGTTTTGTTTGTTTGTTTGTTTGTTTGTTTGTTTCAAGACAGGGTTTTTCTGTGTAGCCCTGGAACTCACTCTGTAGACAAGGTTGGCCTCGAAATCAGAAATCCACCTGCCTCTGCCTCCCAAGTGCTGGGATTAAAGGCGTGTGCCACCACGCCCGGCGGGTATCTGCTTCTTAGCAGCACTTAAATTCTCAACCCAGCCCATTGGAGTTCACATGTCATCTGAGGTCAAAAGCAAGTTGGTCATTCTATTTTAATTCTACCTTGAACTTCTTCCAATATTGTCTGTACCCACTACAGGCAGTCCTTTAGTCTGTAACTGGTACAAAACACTGGGCAGATTAGAACTGCAATCCACAATCTTAATTCCATATCATTATACTGCATGCTGTAGTTTGATAGCAGACTGCCCTGTTGATGTCTATCAACTGTATCTTTCATAGCGATTCTAGCACAGTCTCCTGTACTCCTGAGAATGTGTTATGAAACCCCTGTAACTTTATTGTGAATACTTGTATCAAGTGCCACACATTTCCACTGTGTCTTTAAAGGAATCATAAAACCATAAAGTTTCTGATATCTTTCTCTGTCTCCTAATATGACTAGCTAAATAATTTCAGACAATTGCAAATAATATTCTCAAAAGGCACTCAACTAAGCCATTCCATCCCAAGCAAGTAAAGACTTATATACTAGAAATGTAATAAATATTGAATGATGAGCCAAAGCCATTCATAACCAACAAACTTCGACATCAGGAAATGTTTCCTCATTGCTACTCTAGGTCCTTCCTATTTTATTTCCCCTTATTATAATCTTAGTAAGTATAGAGAACAGCTAGCAATCAATCTTTGTACTATATCTGTTCCTCACACGAAGACTATTATTAAATTTCCTTCATGATCCTCAAACCCACTTAGCCTTCTCTTCTGTAAGCTAAATAATTCATCTCCCTTTTCTATTCCAGCCTTGTCTGAGAATTTTGCATTAAGCAGGAGAAGGAATGCTGGAGCCGTAGGGAATTTTTAAACCCAACATTATGTAATTATATTAAGAGTAATAAGTAAACAGCAATGGTGTGTAGAGATGCCAAGGGTAATATGGATAAGTAATGGAAATTGTCTAAGGAATCCCTAACATCTGGATCATTTTATCATTTGGCTTTTCTATAAGATACAAATGTTTAGGCATGATTAATGTTCAATGAGAAATAAAAAGTTGCATGTAACTATATATACCTTAATCATATATACCCATTTCATAGTTCCTCTGAACCACTAAAAGTGCTCTGTATGTTACCCACTAACTTCATTTTATAAAATGAAAAGTGTTTGGAGTCTTCCTGTACTCTTGGCTGAACACTAGAAAGAAGAAAAATGGTTCATATATTTCAGGCAGTTTCAAACCAACAGCAACAAAATGTCTTGAATTTCATTTAAAGAAGTTAAATGCAGAGAGTGTAAGCTATTTATCAGCCTGGCACTCATGTTCAAAGAAGCAAGATACACATAGTTCTTAAATTGTAGAAGAAAAGAAAAATATGTGCTGCAGAATTTGCCTATCATTTGCATCCCAAGTATTAGAGCAGATGGTTATCTTAAATTGGTTTCCATCGTCACACAATGGACTTAGGAGAAGCTAAATATCTTTCTACTAGGAGAGAATAAACTGTTAGGAATTGCTGGACAGATTCCAAGGTTAATGTGAAAGACTGGACAGCTACAGCTTGACTAGCCTTGTTTATGTGAATGAGTGACAATAGGTGACATATTCATGGTAGAACTTCAATAGATGACCTCTCAAATTCTAAGGCTTTTAACCTTTAATGCTCCTAAGAGATGAAAGAACCCCTAAATATTTCATTTTAATGCAGTGTACTAGGAATAGCAGTGCAGTGTCCCTCCTGGATATGTAACAATTTATTACCTTCTATCTAGGAACGACCATTGAGAAAACTTCCTTATGACAGGATTGTGATAGACTCTGTCACCTCCTTGACCTATATGCTTAATAGTATTCTGTTGACCCAAGTGGAAAGTATACACCTAAAGTTTAGGTTTTTGCCATCATTTGTAGCCTTTTAAGAGTTCAATTCCACTAAAGGCTTAAGGAAAAGAGGTAGTGTATGCAGCTCAAATTTTGCAATGTTTTTATTAGTGAAGTAAAGTGGATAACTGGATTTCTGCAGAATACATTTTCCCCAGAGAACACACTTACTCTGCTTAATCAACTGGCAAACAAGACACCTAGGGTTATCCCTTTACCATGCTATTGCCCCATCAATAATGTAGACTGTCATTAAGAAGTCATTTCTCCCTCTGGGCTGAATTTTGAGAGGTCCATCATATGGGGGAAAACGGGAATTATGGTGTAGAGACTGTGCATCACATCATAATCTCAGGAACATGCTGTGCTACTCACCAGACAGTCTATGAAGATATGTTCCAAGGCATGCACCAGTGAGTCACAAAGTACACAGGCTCAGACCACCAGACTCATTTCATCAGGACCTCTCAAGGTTACAATTAGAATCATGCTTCAGGGCATAAGCTGAACACCAGCTGAGCTCAGGAAGACATTTTGCTCCCACGACAAGACTTCCCACGAGTCAACTGCACTGCTGGAAGATTTCAATTTTGCAAATATTTCCTTACTATCTCAAATGTCTTCCTTATCTCTTTCTTCATGTTATAAAGTATGCAGATCATAAGGCAACACTAGTTATAATCAATTTCAATATGAACCCTGATTTTTTTCTCCATAAATTATTGTTGTTCCTCTTTCCAAATAGCAATCTTTTTGTTTTACTAAAAATGTATATGATAACTACATATTAATAGTGATTGTTATTTAATAATAAAGCACTTGTTTGAACTAAACTCCAAAAAACAACAACAAAAAAATACTTCCAGTAGTAGTAATGAAACAAATCGATTCTTATTTTAAGAAAGTGTTTTTCTAACTGCAAGATCATATAGTAGTTTTCTGATAGCACTAGACAGTCTCCTGCCCAGCTGCACAGAGGACCCCAAAACAACATCCCATACTAACTCCTGCTAATGGCACATCCCTCACAGAAGCAGATAAGCAGGTACGTTGTCTTTGGAATGACACCCTTCCAACATTCCATTCCCCTATACTAAAGAAGTATAAATACAGAAAGTAAAGAAAAGGAGTTTTCATCCCCATAAGCAAGTAGAAAGTAGACAGAAGAAATATGGTCTACTGGTTAGGTTTTGTTTGTTTGTTTGTTTGTTTGTTTGTTTTATCAACTTGATACACACAGGGTCATCTGGGAAGAGAGAACCACAACTGAGAAAATATCTCCATCAGATTGCCTGTTGGCAAGTTCATGTAGCGTTTTCTCGTGAGCCATGATTGACGATCGTGGGAGCCCCCGACCTATGTGACCCCTGTCGTCCCATGACTAGGACCTGCACTGTGTGATCAGACAGGTAGAGTAAGGCATGGAAAGCAACCCAGCAAAGCAGCTTTTCTCCATGGCCTTTGCTTCAGTCCCTGCTTCTAGGTCCCGGCTTGAGTTTCTACCTTGACTTTCCTCAATGATAGATTGTGACAATGAAGTGTAGGTCAAATAGTCCTTATTCCTCTCCAGATTGCTTTTGGTCATGGTCTGTATAACAGTGATAGAAAGCAAACTTAGAACGTGAGACTCTTAGAGGCTTACAGCCTCTGCTCTGTCAACAGGCTTTATCCGGACCCTTTGGCCATCACTTCCTCTTTTTGACTACAGTTTCTTTTATCCAAGTTAATAACCCACAGGTCCTTAAAGAAAGCAAGACCCAGTCCTAAGTATTGACTTCTGATACTTCCCCCATTGAAAAAGCACAGCCTTTAGATTTCCATTTTTACTATGCAAAGTGTACCATCTACACCAGAACAACCTGCCTTTGAGTTGTGACTGGTTTTAAAATTTTACTTAGAGTGACAGTGATAATGATTTATCAACAGAGTTAATCTTCTGGGACAGTAAAACACTGGCCCAGACTACATGGGTTCAAAATCCACCTCTCCCACTTAGTCAGGCAACTATTTAACTTTTCTTCTCTTCAGCTCCCAGCCCTGTGTCCAGCTGGATTAGGAGCAACATATAGGATAACCTACCTAGCATCACCTAGCACTTAGCATATTCAATAAATGTTGAAGAGTCGGCTACGAGGTGCCAAGATATTATACTTGATCAACCATACATAGTCATTTGCTTTTATTACCAATGCTTTTGAATGGAAATCTTGGCCTTGGTTCACAATAGTACCAAGGAGAACTCACTTCTCTCAGCAAATGCTACCTTAGGCAGGGGCTTTGCTATGCATCACAGAAGTCTTAGAATTTCTGAACAGAAAGGCCCTTTTAGGAAGAGACTATCAAGTTACATGAGGCTAATTAACTTAAAATCAGTTGGCAGTTCTTATCAATCTGCTTAATGGCGTATTTATTGAAAATGCTCGTTGCTCCAGTGTAGTTTCCATCTATGCTCAGATAGTGTTAGCGTGAAGGATTTTGACAAACTTTTACAATACTTTTTTTACCTACTTTTGAGAGTTCTAAAGTGTCCGACCCAACTAAGATTAACTGTTTTAACTGCCATAAAATTAATTTTAAAAACTGAAAAACTTTATCTAAAAAAATTCTAAAGTGTGGCATCATACTGTATAAATAGTGATTTATCTACAATACATTTTATTAGTAATATTATTATTTATTAGGCTAATGGGTATTTCGGGGAATTGGAAATTAGAAGAATTGGTTTTCGATAAGCTGACACCCAAATCTCTTTTAAAATTGTGTGTGAAAGTAGCAGCATCAATTTGAACTGACGTCATGTTGATGGGTTGTCTTTGTGATGAAATTCAGCTGTGGCTCAACCTACTGCTGCATCTGCTATGATGACTCTTAGCTTGAAATCTGTGACAGATTTCCAGCCTTGGAGCCCATGTGCCCACCTTGGCTGACCCTTGCCATGTGTCCAGAGTCTTTTGTTTCCCCCCTGCACTGACTAGACAAGACCAGAGCAATCTGGTTCAACCTGGCTCTGAACTCACATTGATATGCTCTATGTAATATTTTGGCTTCCTTCCAGTTTTCCTGTTTTGGTAAGGAACATTTCAAACAATGTCTCCGCCGATAATAAGTACTTTGAGCATCAGTTGTTCAGAATGTAGAAAAGACAATTAATTAAATTGTGGAGGTATGAGAATTTGCCTATGAAAAGAAAATACATGGGATTTCACAGATAGAGAGTAATGAATCAACAGTCTCTTTCTTTAAATGGTGGCAAACACATGAGAACTTTTTTAAAATCAGTTTTGCTCTCATTGATTCCTGCCCTTCTATGGAAAGAGCCAATTCTCTCCTGTTTTTACTCAATAAATTTCCGCTCCAATGTTACAAAGTTGAAGGTAGTCTTTTTTTTTTTAGTAAGAGTGTTTGGCTTCCCTGGCATCGAGAAGGTGAGGAACTGCTAAGCGTCCGGAGTTTGTTTAAAGTTCTGTCTGGCTAAGTGATGATGTGGACACATTGGTCCCATTGTGGTGTAACTACTAGTGTGGAAACTGTCATCTGCCAACAAGTAATGGTGGTCATAGCTCACTGCCACTCCAACTGCTCACAGTCCGGCTCAGCCTGCCTCCCTGAGCTACAGCCAGCTGTCAGGGCTGTCACAGCTGCCATCTTATTTACTGCCATAAGCTTTCTTGGCACTGCGGATGCAGACGCTGCTGAGATGGCGCCTGCCATTGGCTGTAAAAGGTACAGGGAAGAGAGCCTCCGAGGAACCCTGGGAAGGTGCAACATGTTCCTGCCACCTGACAGTAGAAGCAGCCGGTCCTGAGTCTCTGAGCTTGTTCTTTGTTGACTGATAAGATTGGACAAGGCACAGTAGGCACTCCAGAACTCCTATTCAGACTGTTTTAATTGAATGCGTCACTGACGAGGCACAATCACTTGGGCTGTGGCATCTATTCCAAATGAAACAATTGTTTTAAAGTAATTGCTCTGACAAGTCGGCTGGCAGCCATTGAGGGTCAGATGCATGTGTTGCTATGAGAAGAGACAGAAAACATGTTCCCTGTAATTGCCATGACTGAGCTTTTAAACTTTTCCTTTTATTCCACATGAAATGCATCCTTTTAAAAACCTCTGATTTGAATAAACATTGAGCAATTCTGGAGACCCCTCTTTGCTTTTCGTGTCTTTTATGCACGGAAGAGGCCTGCTTAGAGTATCTAGCCACAACAATTTACAATGAATTCAAATGGGAGGAAAAAGTAATTGGGAAGGGCCCGCTTATTTCTGAGTTTCAGAGAGACTCTCTCATGGTTAGCAAGTGCTGATATAAGGATGGCAATTATGCAACATAAGACAGAAGGCCAATTACATCACCTTGTTAGTGGGTCCAGACCCAAATTTCCACAGTATGTAAGTGGCTTCTCCTGAGAGTCACTATGTTTGCAAGAGCCAAAAGGAAGCAGCTTTTTCCATTTATCACACCTACACAAAGTACTGCAGGGTAAAAAACCCACTCTGACGCACAGTCTTTGTTTATCTAGACAAAAGTGTGTCTCTTTTTATGTGGAAAACAATTATCATTGTAACACACCTTTATAAATGATATAATATGTAAAATATTTTACTATTATATTTTATATTATTATCTTGATATAAGAATTAACCATGTATGTATGTTTCAGATGAATAAAATGCAACATTCTTACCCATCCTCAACTTCCGTCATCTCTTCCCACACACAATACAGTTTTCCTATGAAATCGCAGCTGGCATGAAAGTTCTAGTTAATTCCCCCAATGCCTTCTTAGAGGAACGGGAGTTTCTCCTATGTGGTACCAGGCACATCCAGCTATTATAGAGGTTAAACCTGTGTGTTTAGTGATGATATTGCTGGGTTTGAAACCTCAGTTGTGACGTCTAACAGATGAAAGCTTAAGAGCATTAGTTCTTTCTTTTTGCTTCCCTAAGGAAAGGATTCTAGCCATTCAGCATCTGCTCTGTAAGTATTCCATGTCGCTGTCCATGGAATGCCATTCCCAGTCTCAGGAATATAACAAGGAACAAGCCAAATAGGATAAAACTGGGGAAAACTTGGTTAACAAAAACCGTAGTTCTTGTTTGAGGTATTTGCAATAAAGAAGGATAAGATGATAGGAAATAGAAAGGAGATGGAGAAGGATTAATAACATTTTAGATGGAATTGCATGGCAAGGTTTTGTTGTTATTTGTTTTGGTTTTGTTTGGGGGGGTTGTTGGTGTTTGCTTTGTTTTTGTTTGTTTGTTTTGATTTGGCATTTAGTTATTTGAAGCAAATTGGGGGTAGAAAAGGCTGTGAAGAGAATTCCAGACAATGAGAGAAAAAATATGCATAAGTCTCAATTGAGAGAAGTATACCTTCGTACATTTAAGGAAGAGCAAAAAGCCATAGTAAGAACCCTAGAGGAGACTCAGAGGAAACTTATCAGTAACAGTCAGGTAGGTAAACAGTGGTCATCTCTAGCCTTAATGGTCTCATACATAAAAGACCCCCATATAAGGCATGATATGGGAATCCACTACCTCCTGTGGGTCTGGAGATCACCACTCCAAACTTCTTAAGAAGAGTGGACTCTGAACTACGAGACATGAAAGGGAAGATCTTGCAATCATAAGTAACCGTGGAGAGAGGGCAGCAGCTTTGACAATGCCTGTTACTGCAGAGGTGGTGAGAGGTGAGTACATTATTGGGTGACAAATTCGATGCAGGATGGAAGGGAAGGACCTTTCAAGTGTGATTACATCTGTCCACAGCGTTTAGGTGAAAAGGGATATGCTAACTGTCAAGACAGGATACATTAGGGGAGGGGATAATTTAAGGGGATTAAAATTATCTATTTTTATATTGCATGTGAAAAACGCAGGCCATTGTTAGTGTCTGGTTCACCATAACTTTTCAATAAACTAACTCATCCTTACGGTTACCGCTATCACTACTGACTAACCACCAAGTCCTGGGATTTTTATTTCCTAAATACGTCTCACAAGCATATTTCCTTCTCTACATACATAGCAGTGAGTTAGTTGAACCCCCTCTGTCTTTTATGTGGTCCTGAGAATGGTGGCCTAGCTGAGGTTTCTACCTCACAACTGAAGAATATTTAGCATGCTTCCTTCACTGCCAGCAGAGTCCTCTTCCTGATGTGCAAATGTGATTACTCTCCTCCCCACCTCAAGCACATGTCCTAGAGGCTCTCTACTTTCCCAAGAATGAGCTCTGACTCTTTAGTCATCCATTCAATGACTCTTCCTCAGTGCAACTGCTTCATTATTTTCCAGGTTCCCAAATCAAAATCCCTCTAAATTTATAAATGACTTCTCATAAACCATTTCCCTTGCCTAGAATATCATTTTACTTTGCATTATGTAAATCATAAAATTGTACCCCTTAATTTAGGTCCTAATCAGGACCTAAAATCACTTTTTCCATGGAAGCATTTTATAAACCCTGCTAAACAGTAGACTCCTCACATTGTTTCATGCTTTATACTTAGCTATTCTACTTTAAGTAGCACATTCTTTATATACAGAGATGCTATACTATAATGCATGTTTTAAAGGTAAGGAAGTATCTTCTTTACCCCTAGATGAATATGAATATTACAGTTAATATCATTCATGTTATTATATAATATTATACTGAACTGTATTATATTATATATTATTTATTATACTTTTTATATCAAATTATAAATAAATGTATATTATACATATTTTTTACTGCTAGGACTCAGTTATCAGAGACAGAGAAGGGTGTTCATTAGTGTACCTTACATATTATATCGTAGCATGCTATGTCATATGTCATGGTATAGCATATTCATCATGTCGTGGCACACATGTGAATGCCACATGTATTCTTTGGACCTTTCAAATTCAAAAGACTTGAAAAAATGTATTCCTGTTCTCTCAGACTGTAAATCTATCATGTGCTATTTGTGAATTGCCTGTTCCTCAACGTTTTCCTATTCAATGATATTTGGTACATGCCTTCCTCAAGGTTTTACTATCCACTGGAATTTGGTAGATGCCTACCTCCAAACTGAAATTTTTATTTTGCTTTCTAAATATGCAAGTTCCTATTATTTTGTTAAAATTGCACTCACACATTTACTGTTCCTCTTAAAACTTTTGATATTCTTTTTGATTTTTAAATTAAAATACAATTATATCACTTCCCCACTTTCTGTTCTTCCCTCTGACTTTCCTCCTCATGTTCCATTTCATATTCTCTTCTGAAAATTCTATCTCTCTTACTGCATCTCTCAATGACATGCTGAAATGTTGACCTTGGCACGTCAGAGAAAGAAGAAGAGCACACCACAACACAGCCAATCCATAAGCACCCTCCCTCTAGTGCACGGTGATGGACTCCTATACAGGATCAAGTGGAACCGAAAGACCAAATCTTTTTAAGTTCAGACTCCATTTTAGAGAAATTTTGACCTAAATTTGAACTCAGGTAAACCACCAGGCCATACCTGGCATTAGTTTCCAAGTTACACCCCTTATACCCTGTCCCCACACAAAACAACCCATGCTTAGCTCAAGTTTCTATACTAACCGCAAACAGACCTGAGTCTCCAGGTTAATCTCCCACAACAAATCTAGCATTTCCAGGTTATCCCCCAACAGCAAATCTGTACCCCTAGGTTACAAACCCGCCCCTGCCTAACAACTACCAAACGCACAAGGAAGCAGAAGTTAAGCTTATGGTTTGACTCCCAGAACCAGCCTATTATGCTAAAGGCTACAATAGCACTCAAATTAGATGTTTGCCAGGCTCGAAACACTCACTCTTCACTTGGTACTTTTTTATAAAACCTTCCCTGCCAAGGGTTCAGGGCTTGACTCCACCAAACAGTCCTACTGGTCGGCGGTGGACTAAGCCCAAGCTGGAGCTTGTGAATAAAGACCCTTTGTGATTACATCGGATCAGCCCTTGACTAGGCTTTTGGGGTTCACTAACACTTCCTTGGCACTACAGAACATCCTTTTGAAGACCTCAAGGCAAAAGGTAAGGACCATCTTGCTAGTCACTTATACCCCATGTAGAAATGATGCACTAAGTTAAAACTCAAGCTTGCAATATCAATTTTATTTTATATTTAGGAAGCAGATTTGTAGTTAGCAAAATAAACTCAGACTTATTTCACGTTGACTTTTCTAAAGATGAGATCATAGTTGGCATCTTCTTATCAGGGCTGCAGGAATGAGGAAGCAATATTATTAAATCATTATCATCAAATTTCCTTTAGCATCAAAGTAGCCCCTATCTGAAAATAGCTGTTTACAGTGCTGTTTATTTCTGTATTATATATAGAAATATAATGCACTTATTATGCAAGTGAATCTGTCAATGGCTGAAACAATGAACTAGAAGTCTGAAGAACCACGTTTTTGTTTTTTTTTTTTCTACCAAAGATACCAAAGAAATAAAATTCTGTATTCATCACGACTCAACTCACATGGCTCCAGGAAAGTCAGTGTTGGTGGTGGTAAATCCGCTGTTTTATTTAATTGTATGTCATGCTTAGTTTTTGCTTTTAATACAATACATTTTCAGACAGAGATTTAAAAAGTCCCTCTTTGTTTGGCACAGATTAAAAATCAAAATGAGAAAACATGCAAGGCTACTTCTAATTCTCAGATAAAGTCTAATTCCAAGGTTGCTTCACAGACACTGCCTGGGGCATTTTTTTTTTTGTCAATGAAATATTAAAAATAAATCCCAGGACAAGGGGCATTTTAAATAAATTAAAAACTGTCTCACTGCTCTATGCAACCTTGGAGACATATAGGAAATTTACAGCCCATCATGTTATTTTTCCTTAGCCTAGCTATTGGCAAATGGTCAGACTGTCATAAGAGTCCAATTAAATTATATAGCATCGCAAGCTTTCACTTCTCCAATGTCAATAATGGGGCTCCTTCAGATGGCCCCTTGATATCCACTCCTGGGTATTTTAATTTCCTGACAAATCTATCATCTAAAATTTACCATCAAAAATAGCCAGTCTCAGAGCTGTGATAAAATAGCACTACTTCTGCTACTTCTCTTAACTCTGTAACAAAGGGCAGTGTTTCTAGGCCTTGTGGCTAGATACTATTATAAGCTTCTTCATGTCCGTGTATCTGCCCCTGCATACCATAACATTGAAATTTATCCCCAGTTTTGATAAATTTGCAACGTCTGACTACACAATATTTTAGAACAGTATTTGCAAATCTTCAAGATTCCCATGTTCTCTACAACTCTCATTGTGCTGTTAGTAATATCCTATGCTTAAGTCTGATCATCTAAATCCAAGCTGTTTGTTCCCACTGAAAAATCTCAAAGAGTATCAAGTATGAATGAGGACAATTTGAAGTGGAAAATTGTCAAACAGAAGAGATCAAAAGTAAAAACCTAGATTGTAATTGGCATTATGACTTTCATGAACAGTACAGATGTAATTAGCATTGCCATTGGCATTATGCCCTTCATGAACAGTACAGATGTACTTAGCACTGCCATTGGTATTATGACTTTCATGAACAGTACAAATGTACTTAGCATTTGAGGGGATTGGACTGTACTTAGGATCTGAGGGTAGCAAGATATTTTTGATTTTTGAATTATCAACAATTTGTATTTGACAGACTAGAATAAAGGCTAGCAAATTAAATGAATCATTGATTAAAAATCAAACTGGTTTCAAAATACCCATGCCTTCTACATATTAGAGGAAGCTGCTTTGCATGGTTTGCAATAGTGATAAGCTGCTTTGTAGATCACATGATCTCTGGACTACCTGAAATGTAAGGACTGCTAAGCAGGCATGTAGTTCACATGCAATGAATTGTGTCCCTTCAAAAGATGAATTGATAAAACAGAACAGGGCCTATTGTTAGGCAGAAAGGAGAATAGAAAAAAAAAATGGGGCAGTTGGAATGCTGTGGCCAAGAATAATAAGCATGAGAGAAGAAACTATCATATATTGGTACATTCACACACAGTACCTCGGAATGTGAGTGTATCTGGGCAGAGTTTAAAGGTAATTAAAGGAAAGTAATATAAGTCTTTAAGCCGAAATCCCTTTTAAGGAACAGAGAAGTATGTGCATATTTATACATATACTCAGCCTTCAGAAGAAAGACTATATAGGAAAGGTAGCCGACTGTAAACCAAGGAGAGAGAAATCCAAAGAAAGCAACCAGTGGAGTCCTTATAAATGGACTTCCAACCTCCAGAACTGTTAGATAATACTTGGCATCCTTAGGCATATAAGACAAAACCCAAACATGTTATCAATCAGTGTCATCCAGAATAGAACTAACAAAGTTCTTCTACCTTAATCCTGTAACCAGAGCAAAAATGAATGAGAGTTTTCCTAGAAACTCTGTGTCAAGGAGCATACGGTGGACAATGTATAGGACATGAGTCCCAGGTGTATTCTGACCTGT
Organism: Mus pahari; assembly: GCF_900095145.1. Taxonomy (NCBI): domain Eukaryota; kingdom Metazoa; phylum Chordata; class Mammalia; order Rodentia; family Muridae; genus Mus; species Mus pahari. Next base: position 127,282,706 of record NC_034593.1, on the reverse strand, counting down.
AGTTATCAAGAGAGATTAAGCACCAAATGGATTTAAAATAAGCCAAAGTGCTGTATTATAATAGGGAAATTCTTTATGAAGGATAAATTCTTCCTAAACATGAGCTGAACAAGAAAGACACCAGCAGACATGCCTAAGTGCATGGGGTAAAGCCCATAAGGTCTCAACCCTACACAGAAAACTATAGGCAACTAAGGGATGCTGATAATGGGCGAAATATTCTTTCCCAGGGAAGAACACATGAATTAGCTATGCAAGAAGAAATGGTCAGCTCTGAGCACATACATACATATATAATCTTACTACATTATACAAACTGAGCAGGTTATCCTTATTATTAAAGAAATGTATATAATTCTTTAATATATAATACATGCATATACATGAATTATATAACAGCAATTAATGAAAAAAGAGGTCATGGCTTTGAAAGAGAACAAGGAGAATGTGCTTGGTAGTCAACTTGGAGTTATCTGAAAAGAGGGAACATCAAATGAGAAAATGCTTCCATAAGATACAACAGTAGAACATTTTCATAATTTGTGATGGAGAAGGCCCTAGCCCATTGTGGGCAGTACCATCTCTGGGCTAGTGTTTCTCAGTTTTATAAGAAAGTAGATGGAGCAAGCCATTAAAAGCAAGCAAGTAGGCAGCAAGCCGCCCTCTATGCCTTCTGCACCAGCTCCTGCTTCCAGTTTTCTGATCTGTTTGAGTCCCTGTCCTGACTTCCTTCAATGATGGACTGAGATATGGAAGTATAAACCAAGTAAGATTTTTCCTCCGGAGTTTGCTGTGGGTCATGACGTTTCATTACCGCAATGGTAATCCTAACTTAGACAGGGAGGTATATAAAAGTGTATGAAGGAAGGAAAGTGAAAGTGGAAATAATGTGATTATATTATCCAAAAGTCAAATAAATTGAAAATAAAGCCCTTTGAGATGGGCTGGAAGTAGGACAATTAGAACTGGAGTAAAAGATGAGATGGTTTGCCAAGGCTTGTGAAGCTTCAAACTCTTTCACACTGCATGAGATTTAAAACAGGGCCTCTAGTTTGATTAGCAGGGAGACTAGAATGGACAGTAAATGGACTTCCTATATCAGGTAAAGGAAGGGAATCCTATAACCATGAGGTAGAACAAGTCTCGACTTCCTTCTGCTTTGTCACTCCCATTTTCAGTACATCAGATATTTTATCTGAGTGTCCACAGATAGACAAAAGGCTGTTAGGAAACTGATGGAGAGACAAGCTGCGTTTGAGCAAGTGTATCGATGCAGTAAGGATTCAGGTTCATTGGAGTGTTGGCCTGGGGGTATTTAAATAAACCTGGTTAATTTATAAATTCAGATGCTAATAAAGTGCGAGTGTGTATGGAGGAAACACAAGGCAAGCTTCTTTCACTATTGATTAATAGGCTGGTACTGGAGCCACACAGTAGAAGGATTAGTGTAGAGAAGGAGAAAACAGAATCAGTTCTTGTTGCCCTTTTATAATTGACTTATAAGTTTTGTGCAGAATTTATTTAAAAATTTAAGAATAGCTAAAACTATAGACTTTGGTGACAGGAGAGAGGGTTCAGAAGTTTAAAGCACTGACTGTTCTTTGAGAGGACCTGTGTTCTATTCCCATATGTAAGTAAAACAACATTGGGGAAGGGTATAGGGGATATTCAGGATAGCCTTTGAAATGTAATTGAAGAAAATATTTAATAAAATAATTTTAAAAACATCCACACTCATAAAAGTAAAAATAAATTTTAAAAACTATAGTATTTTAAGAAATAACTCATCACTTACAGGATAGGTGTTTGTGTTTGTGTGTGTGTGTGTGTGTGTGTGTGTGTGTGCTATTTATGAATTATATCCCCATGAAAAAACAACCACGTAGAAGATCAGAAAATGAAATACAATTTTATAACTCAATTTAAGTGTATTTTTGTAAATATAATAAGATTAGGAGTGGTAAACAAAACAATATTAAGATAACAACTGACTAAGCAAGATAGATAAGATAGATCTACTAGTATAATAGTGGCAGGAATGGTATGGGAGTGACCAACTATTTACTGATTAGATTTGGAGTCTATGTCACAAAATATAACTTGTACCTAGCACTCTTAACTGAGCCAAGAACTGTTAGCTATTTAGGGCATAGACCCTAGGGTTGAGTAATACATTGCCCACTAAGTACTCATCATAGACTAGTGAAGCTCTCAAACATGATCAGAGAAGTTTATTTTTGCAATTAATGTAGCAATTCACAGCGAGGCAACACACAGAGAGTATGAGTATGAAATGCTCATTCCTAACCAGACATCTATCAAACCCCCTTTTCCCAAGCAGTGGGAAGACTGTGCAAGGCATAGGTAGTAGAGATCTTGAGGTAGGGGATGACTACATTGAAACAGTGTTTTCCAGGCATGACAAGGACAATACACATATGAACTCATACTGACTATGACCGCATCCCCTAGACACATGCAATATCAAGCCGACAAATATCTCAGCGTGGAAGAGGGGGAGGTTTACAAAGTAACTCTCCAGCTGAGAATTGCCTACTGCAAATTGATGGCTGCTGGAATAGAAATGCTACGTTTCCTCAGGGATGTGACTCCTTAAGGGCTACCCATGCTCCAGCTGTTGGACTCTACAGTCATTTACAGACTGGCAGCACTAAGGAGACCCAGTAGTTTTCAAAAGAAAGGATATATGATATTAAGGGAAAATAATGGTTTGTAAGCAAGGAAAAGAATTGGAGAAAACTGAATGGTTATGGATTTGATTATAATATGCCTTATGCACATACAAAATACTCAATAAAAATTATAAGTCCAAGAAGTTATTTTTTAAAATAAGTGTTAAATAAAAAGAAAAAAATAAGTGCTTAATTTACACACCCTGGGCAAGGGTTATGAATTAGAAGAAGGGTAGAAATATTTAACCTCTGCGGGTGAGATGGATTGAGGACACAGAGAATTTGAAGACATTTGCATTTTCCAGGATGGAACCCATAAAGCAGAGATGAACATGACCACACGAACATTCAGAAAGTGAATGAAGGAGTGTACTCAGGAATTGGAATTCTGTGGCAAGAAACAAAAGGAGGGAGAAAGGTGGAATACAAGCGATGAGCTTTTGTCTATAAAGCCAAACTTGACCCTAGCTGAAACTCTAAAGCTAAAACGGACTTTCAGGCCTACAGCAATAGGAAGGAGTGCATGCAGTTGTATAAGCTCACATCCACTGAGAAAAGATTCCCTGCAGGAAGGGAGTTTTCTTAGACCCGACATCTGAGTGGTTGCTACAAGACTGACTCTTTGGGTCTTGAAAATAAAGAGTCAACGTGTATTTCCTACAGTCCATTCTTTTTATCTCTCAGATCGAGCTTTTTCGTTGTTTTAGAACAGATTTTCCTTAAGAAAAGACAGAAAGTGGGTCAAGCTGTAGCCTCACAGCTGGCATTGGGTTCAGAAAGTATAAATAATATGTAGGTGTGGGGATACCTGCATAATTAAGATCAAAGTCTACCATGACCAGGTAGCTCCTCTGAGCTCAGTGCAAAATGGAGGACTCCCTTTACCCAAAAGTCTCCCCGTTCTCTGACCTCCCCATATCCTTTACCTGAGGAAGGTTGAGTAGTCCTTGGCAGACCTCCAGCAGCTACAAGGCAGGCTTCCTGGAATGACTTTCCATACAAATGAGGCATCCACAGAACTTTAAACTCTACCCAATGTTTTTCTATTTACCCTGAAAACTCCTTCCTACTCTCCAAGGTCCATAAATACTCCTGGCTCACCCCAAGTAAAGTGTATGTGTACAAGACCACTCCAAATAAATGTACATGAGCTAAGATCATCAAAGAGAACTGTTTCATTGAATTCCTTTGTCTAAAAGAACTGTAACACTAAGATCCTTGAAGAAAACACCCCACCACCAACAGCCACTTAACCCCAGCCAGTCCAGGATCCCCACAGCAGTGTCTGAATGCCCGGAGGGGGAGAAATCAGACAGAGCCCTATCTGCTACATCACACTCTACAGCATTCTTTCCTCAGGACTAAGCAGCTTGTAATAAGACAATGATGCTGACCCATACGCAATCTGAGCATACCTTCTGAGGTCAAAAATGATGTCTGTGCTATTCCAATCCCTGCAAAAACTGAACAAAGTTTTGGTCGTAGGTACTAAACTGAATCACAGGTAATAAACACTTTCCTTTCTTAATACTTGTGGGAGAAAAATCAGTCCGATTAACAAAGGCAGCTGCTCTTTCCAGGGTGGTGACAATCTCCTGGCCTTCAGCACAGGAAAGTGTCAAATCTCCGATGATAGTATTAGTGTACATGATGGGGATTACAGTGTGTGCTGTCTCCATTAAGGTTTCTATGTCTGTGATGAAACATCACAATCAAAGGAAACTCAGGAAGTATGCTTTTTCATGTTACAGACTCTAGTCCATCATCCTGGAAAGCCAAGGCAAAACTATCAAGACAGAATAGAGAGGTCAGAGCTGACATAGAAACCACGATGGAGTGATGCTTGCTGACTTGCTTATACTAGGAAGGTACAGTCTACAGGGAGCTGGAATTCCAGTACCTGAGAGTTTCTCTTACCAAATGATTCTAACTTGCATCAAGAAGACATAAAACTAACCAGCAAAATTGTGGGCCGCGGCATAAATCCTATCCATTTGAAAATGCGACATGTTACTCTAAAACGTAGAAAGGTGATGGAGTGTGAAATTTCTACTTCCAAAGCCATTGGGCAGAAGGAGCATCTCCTGCTTCATCTGGTTCATGCAGCTTCCTAGTGGAGATTCAGTACTGAAGGCCCTGAAAGAATCTCGAGGGATCATTCCCCATGATCTTAAGGTTTAATGTTCATGCTGACCCTTCAAACATGATCAACAGAAAAGTCTCCCATGGTAGCTTTTCCGTGTTCTTCTCAGAAGCTTCTGGACAGCACATTGTATGCTGTGAATAGGCAGCACACTCCGGGTCTGAAAATGCTTCATGCCATGATGAAATGTTACTGCAACAGCCTCCCGATCATCATGCTTTATTGTGTCTTTTTATTCATATTAATTCATACTTTTGGCTACCATGTCTTGCACCTATGGGAGCCATGCTTCATTAACTATCTTTCCAACCTACCGTGTGTCAGAAACAGCATCCTTTCTCCCCACCAGTGACTCTGTAGCTAATTACAGCTGTACATGCCTGCATTCTCTAAGTTATTCTTCTGCACACATCTTCTCTGTTGTTTGAAAGTTCAACCACTGGCATTGCTCCCAGAGAAAACAGTTTATAATGGAAGAGTTCACAAATAATCCTTAGCCCATTGGAGAAGAAGAATTGAGGGTTTCAGTGGTATGACTCCTTCACCACAAACATGCTTCTTTCTCTTTTTTTTTATTGTTCTTTTTGTATTGGACATTTTCTTTATTTATATTACAAATGTTACCCCCTTTTCTGGTTTCTCCTGCCGAGCCCCAGAAACTCCCTATCCCATCCCCCATACTCCTGCTTCTATGAGGGTACTCTTCCACCCACTCCTGCCTTCTGGCCCTCCAATTCCCCCACACTGGGGCATCCTGTGCTACATATGCAGCGGGAGCCATGGGGCCCTTTGGTGGTTAGTCTCTGGGAGCTCGGGGGGGGGGGGTGTCCGGTTGGTTGATTTTTGTTGTGCTTCTATAGAGTTGTAAACCTCTTTATCTCCTTCCATCCTTTCTCTAACTCCTCTATTGGGGATCCCACGCTTAGTCCAATGGTTGGTTATGGGCATCTGCCCCGGTATTTGTCAGACAGCTATATCAGGCTCCTGTCAACTTGCACTTGTTGGCATCCACAATAGTATCTGGGTTTCGTGACTGTATATTAGATGGATCCTCAGGTGGGGCAGTCTCTGGATGGCTTTTCCTTCAGTCTCTGCTCCACAGTTTGTCTCCATATTTGATTCTGTGAGTATTTTGTTTCCTTCTCTAAAAAGGACCAAAGTATCCACACATAGGTCTTCCTTCTTCTTGAGATTCATGTGGTCTATGAACTGTATCTTGGGTATTTCAAGCTTCTGGGATAATATCCACTTATCAATGAGTGCATACCATGTGTGTTCTTTTGTGATTGGGTTACCACACTCAAGATGATATTTCCTAGTTCCATCCATTTGCCTAAAATTTTTCGTGAATTCGTTGTTTTTAATAGCTGAGTAGTACTCCATTGTGTAAATGTACCACATTGTCTGTATCCATTCCTCTGTTGAGGGACTTCTGGGTTTTTTCCAGCTTGTGGTTATTATAAATAAGGCTACTATGAACATAGTGAGGCATGTATCCTTTAGGTGCTTGGCCATTTGATATTCCTCAGTTGAAAATTCTCTGTTGAACTCTATACCTCATTTTTAATAGGGTTATTTGATTCTCTAGAGTGTAACTTCTTGAGTTCTTTGTATATATTGGATATTAGTCCTGAATTGGATGTAGGATTGGTAAAGATCTTTTCCCAATCTGTAGGTGGCCATTTTGTCCTATTGGCAGTGTCTTTGGGCTTACAGAAGCTTTGCAATTTTATGAATACCATTTGTTGATTCTTTATTTTAGAGCACAAGCCATTGGTGTTTGATTCAGGAAATTTTCCCCTGTGCCCATGTATCCAGGCCCTTCCCCATGTTCTCATTGATTAGTTTCAGTATATCTAGTTTTATGTGGAAATCCTTGATCCACTTAGACTTGAACTTTGTACAAGGAGATGGATGGATTTGCATTCTTCTACATGTTGACCTCCAGTTCAACCATCACCATTTGACAAACACACTTCTAATTGATTTGGTAAACAGTGAATCCTCCAGGAATGCCAAAGAACATAACCTCTGGTGTATTTCAACACACATATGGTGTAATCCCTCTAATATGGCATTCTGTGTATGGATTTGCACCCTTTGTAAGATACGACAGTTGTTCATTTCTACTTTCTTTCAGTGTGTCTTTAGTCTTCGTCAGTGTGTGAGTTTCTTTCTAGAGCTGCACTGTTAAAAATGTATCTCAGGGCTGAATCTCAGATATCTTTCACAAAGAAGACATCCATATTATAACTTATCTAGCATAAGCTTAAAGAAAGAAGGCATCCATTTAGAGACCCTTGACTCATTCTGTTTAGTTGTCAACAGACATAGGAGAGCTCGATATGTCAATTGATAATATAATATACAAAATAATGTGGAGTTTATGATATTGGTTCTGGATATCAAATGATTTTAGTCGACTAATGGTATAAAAACAAATCAAATCTTAAAATCTCAGACAACACTTATTTTTCTCTGTAATCTGCAGCTTACATAGGATCATGCAGGAATAACTTGTATCTTTTCTTTTGAGCACCAGTTGGAATAACTAAGAGTCTGAACCTGTAATCATATGAAGGATTGACATATGTAGCTCATGTGTCTATCAACAGTTAATAGTGTCACTTATTAAAAACTCTAGCTAGGCAGAAGATAGGTAAATGAGGCCTGTAACCATTGGGTTGGGTGCAGAATGAGAGGAAACAAGAGGGAAGGGAGGAAAAGAGGGGGAAAGTAGCCAGAGGAGTAAGGGATAGAGAGAGCAAGGGGTGTCATTTGTCTGGCTTGGGCTTTGAATTTATACAGTATTTCATCTACTGCAGTTCATTTGCCATAATAGTCTTAAAGCTCTGACTGATTTTAACAAGAGGGCAAATCTTGCTGCCTCAGGACTAGGTGGTAAGTGGAAATGGTATTACACCATCTCTGAAAACTCCCAACTCACCAGACTCCTAGACTAGAAATGCATGGTGGAAGAGAAATCTTATCAATTTGACAAACAATTACTTAGACTTAATTCCCTTGTCTACTTATCTTGCTTTAGCACAGCTACCAGGGATAACAGGGGACTCATAGCCAACTTTGCTCTGTGAGTTTTCTTTTTTTAAAGCTAAACCAATTTTTGAACTACAAGGCTTGATAGGCTACCTAAAACTTATTATCTAAGGTAATTAACTACTATCACACACAGTACTTTATTCACTGATACATGGGAGGAGTTAAATAAATTACAGTTGAAATGGGAAGAAACATGGCCTACTTTGTAATTATTTTTCATGAGTTTTTCTTGTTGATATTTCAGACCAAGAAAAATTTTGGACAACATTGTGAAATGTACACTGCAAAGTATTTATATATTTGATGTTCTGCAATGGTAAAAAGAGAGTTCTTATTCTATTTAGAAACTATTTTTTTTTCTTAGTAAACACCAATGCACAATTAAAATAAAATTTTATTAGCAATTATTCTGCAAAAGATTGCCTTTTGTTTGTTCATTCAATTTTGCCTAGTCCCCTTTCAGAGGACAACATTCATGGATGTTTTCCTACAATTTGATGTATTCATGCATTTGGTTTTGTCTAATAGAAATATATAAACTCACATTATATGAACTGAAATTATGTATGCTTAGTGGAAGAGAAGAGAAAAATGTGAAGCTCATTAGAGCCAATTCTGCACTTATCCATCACACAAAATGCAAAGTCCATTACAAAAGTAAAACTAGAAAAACAATTAGCTTTGTATCTTCTTTCATAACTCATATCAGTTACTTACTTTAAGTCCTTGTTCCACTCCTAATAGCCGTTATTGCTATTTTGTATATTTTATAATGTACCCACATGTACATTAATTTATATTTTCTTTATAAGGTTATTTGACCTCACTTAATAGCAAAAATTCTAAGTGTAAACATTTTCATGCAAATTTTGTAATTTCATTTTTCTTTAAGACTTAATAGTATCAAATTTTTATTATCCATTCATATATCGACAGACAATAGGTTGGTTCTAAGTCTTTGCTATAGTCAGTAAAGCATCAATAAACATGAGAATCTTTGTGTTCATCTACACAGTTTTGGTGATAGATACTCTAGAAAAAAATTGTCATACAATATCTCTATTTTTGAATATTTGAGATTATTCCAACTAAGTTCTCCAATGGCCAAATTAGTTCGTATCCTCACCAACAGTGAATCATGATTTCTTTCTTTCCATATCCTCTTCAATGTATGTTGCCAGAGTTGTTGTTGGTAACCATGCTGAATTAGGTATTATCAGAAAGTAGGCTTAGCCAAGGCTATGGGTATGGAACAAATTTAAAAATAATCACTGGCTATTCATGTTTCTTTTCATGAAAATTGTCTATTCAGTTCATTTCTCCACTTGCTGATAGACAGTTTTACTTGCTGTTTATTTTCTATAATTCTTATTATTCTCAAGGTGTCAGCCTCTTGTCTCCAGTGTAGCTGAAAAATACTTTCCCCTGTTCTGAGGGATGTCTGTTTACTCTACTGACCATATTTTTTGCCCTACAGAAACCTTGAACTGTCACACAGCCCCATCTGTTACTACTTGGCATTAGTTTCTATGATACTAGTGCTCCATAAAAAAGGTTCTCCTAGTTCCACCTCCTCGCCCACATGTGCTATTTCTTGATGTCTTTTACCTTAACCATTCTTATGGCTGTAAGATAGAACCATAGAATCGTTTTGGTTTCCATTTGCCTGATGAGTCTTTGAACATTTCTTCAAGTGCTTCTTAGTCATTCGAGATTCCGCTGTTGAGAATTCTCTGTCTAGCTCTGTACCCCATTTTAAATTAGGTTATTTGGATTGTTGATGTCTAACTTCTCGGGTTCTTCAAAAATTTTCGATATTAGCCCTCCCTCTGTCATATGTAGGGTTGGTGAAGATCTTTTTCCCAATCTGCAGGCTGCCGTTTTGTCCTACTGACAGTGTCCTTCCCTTTACTGAAGCTTTACAGTTTTATGAGGTCCCATTTAATCAATTGTTGTTCTTAGACCCTGAGGCATTAGTGTTTTGTTCAGTTAATTGTCTCTTGTACCAATGTGTTCAAAGGTATCTCCCAACCATGGTGCCTTCAGAGTCTGAACCACCAATCAAAGAATGAACATGGCCTGTACCTAGGCCTCCTTGCCCATATGTAGCAGATGTGCAGCATGGTTTTCATGTGGGTCCCAAACAACTGGAGCGGGTGCTATCCCTAAAGCTGCTACCTATATAAAGGATATATTCTTCTAGTTCGGCTGCCTTGTTTGGCCTCAATGGGAAAGGAGGAGCCTAGCCTTGAAGAGACTTGATGTGCCCAGGTGAGAGGATACCCACGGGAGACCCCACTCATTCAGAGGAGAAGGGAAGGGGTATGGGGAAAGATTATGAGAGGGGGTGACCACGAGGGAGGAAGTGAGCAGGATATAAAATGAATAAGTTTTATATATTCTCTCCTATCCTCAATCTTAAAGTGATTAAAAAATATATTCAAACATGAAAGTGTGATATCCAGTGTAAAGCTGAGAATAGCTAACAGCACAGAAGTTCATGGAGAAGCATAGACTGAGGCTCTTAGTAATTTGAGTGGGCAATGTTTGTTTGAAAAGTTTTTCTAACCAATTCATAACTGTTAAAGGACAAATTCTGACTTTCTTAGAGGATAACGGTCATTTTGCTCTGCAGCTCTCAGTCCAATGCGTGCACAGGTGATATGGCTTCTAGCGGGCTCTTGGCCTTACTCTTAAAATCATTCCAGTGTGAATCCTACACAGCTGCACTGCTCCTCTAAATAGGTTCAATGGAAGATAACGATTCAGGGTTAGGAATAGACATCTATAAATCAGACTATCACTGTGTAAAAATCCTCTTTTAGAGGAAAAGTCAACTATTATTTACTTTCTAATTGCCATTAAGAAATTATATTTTAATCTACTGAATCTTCACTTTAGTCAGTTTAGATACCCCAATGCCATATCTGCAAGGCCTTTCTTGCTTTGCTTTTATTCAGTGTCATGAATATTCTCTTTCTGCCTCCTAGTATTCTACCCCAGGAGCTGAGATCTAAAAACCCAATTCATAGATCAGTGCTCACATAAGCAAAAATTATATAACTGTGAAGTGAGAAGAGAACAGAATTATTCATGTTCCCTACAGGAGTGGGACAAGGTAGGGAGGAGGGACTGGAAAAACTGGAGGGAGGAGAAACTGCGGTAGTAGAGATATAATATATGAAGGAAGAATAAAGAAAGAGAAAAAAGACAGGCCAATTATGAAGTTGGTGGGGCGAGCGGGGCTGGAATCAAGGAAGGTATTCCCAGATGATAGCCTTGATAGTGACAACATAAGCCATATGGTAAAGACTGTGAAAAGGGGTCAGATTTCGTCAGTATCAAAAGGGGAACTTAATCCTCAGAAAATACTAGCGGTCAAATTCAACAGCACCCTCAAACTTCACTATGGTCAAGTACAGTCTACACTTGGTATGTAAGAATGTCTCATTGCACACAGATAAAATATGTTGCATGTTACATTAACAGAATAAAGGGAAAGATGGAGGTGTATGTCATTATTAAATGTAGAAAACTATCACTATATGATATGATTGATATGGTATGATATGGTATAATATGGTATGTTACCATATTTTTTGTACCTAAAAACAGAAGTAGAATTAACACATGATGGTAAAGACTTGCTTCTATGGAACATATAAAAGCAAAAGGGTTTGTGACCAGAGATAAGAGATCAGCCTAGAAATGCTTATGCTAAGCAATAAGCAAGCCACAGAAAGGCAAGTAGCACATGCTCCCCCTAAGTGTGATGCTGGAAACAACTGGGGAAGTTGAATGACTATACAGATGCTGGGAAGAGAAAGACTGGGGAGTGTTAGGCAAAGGTCCAGAGCTTCAAGTGTTTCAAAACAGTTGAGATAGTAAGTTTCATTTGCCACCAGAAATAGAGATGAGAGTCATGCTAATCAGTTCGATTTAATGATAGCATATTTTAATACAGGGATCTTTTTTCCTTTTAATTATTTTATTAGATATTTTCTTCATTTATATTTCAAATGCTATCCCAAATGTCCCCTATACTCTCCCCCCACCCTGCTCCCCTACCCACCCACTCCCACTTCTTGGTCCTGGCATTCCCCTCTATGGGGCATATATGGTTTGCAAGACCAAGGGGCCTTTCTTCCCAATGATGGATGGCTGAATACGCCATCTTCTGCTACATATGCAGCTAGAGACACGAGCTCTGGGGGTACTGGTTAGTTCATATTGTTGTGCCACCTATAGGGTTGCAGACCCCTTCTGCTCCTTGGGTACATTCTCTAGCTCCTCCATTGGGGGCCCTGTGTTCCATCCAATAGCTGACTGTGTGCATCCACTTCTGTGTTTGTCAGGCACTAGCATAGTCTCACAAGAGGCCGCTGTATCAGGGTCACTTCAGCAGAATCATTCTGGCATGTGCAATACTGTCTGGGTTTGGTGGTTGATGATGGGATAGATCCCCGGGTGGGGTAGTCTCTGGATAGTCCATCCTTTCATCTTAGCTCCAAACTTGTTCTCTGTAACTCCTTTTATGGGTATTTTGTTCCCTATTCTAAGGAGGAATGAAGTATCCACCCATTAGTCTTCCTGCTTTTTGGTTTTCTTGTGTTTTGTAAATTGTATCTTGGGTATTCTGAGTTTCTGGGCTAATATCCACTTGAGTGCATATCTAGTGACTTCTTTTGTGATTGGGTTACCTCACTAAGGATGATATCCTCCAGATATATCCATTTGGCCAAGAATTTCATAAATCCATTGTTTTTTAACAGCTGAGTAGTATTCCATTGTGTAAATGTGCCACATTTTCTGTATCCATTCCTCTATTGAGGGATCTTAACCACGTGCATATCCCATACATATATGCAAGTATGGTTTACCATTTAATATTAAAGAAAATAAATCAAGAAACCTAGGTTAGAGCTGAGATATGACAGAGTTGAAGGTGGCTCCATGTCCCTTAATCTGGTTACTTAAAAGGACACCAAGCATCTAAACAGATCTAGGTAATTTGGTTTGGGTCATCTTCAAAGCCTGGCCCAGTAGGTCTCACTTGAGTGCACAGGAGCACCTGGAGGCCAGACAGAGCATGTGTAGACCCAGCTCTCTGGCATGGGTTTGGGAATACTGTAGCTTCACCAAGTTTCCAGATGATTCTAGCAGATGCTCTAGTTTAAGAACCACTGGTTTAGATAAATCATCGTTTTAGCCATATTGATGAACAGGAAAGAAAATGTTTCAGTGGAAGTCAGGAAATGTTTTTTATATAATTAGGGTTTTTTTTAAATATTTTAATGTGATTAAGCATTTACTGGGTTATAAGAAGTCATTTATTATTAAGTAAATGACCAGACAATGGAATGGTTACTTATTTTAATTTCTGACAGTTCATTTTCTGCTTTGATTGAACTCTTAGACTAAATAAATGTTGCAGTTTTCCCCTATTGTATTTGATGGTTGCATTAAGCTGTGCCTGTTGCCTGTAACCAGGCAGGTGAGTATATAATTTTCTGACTGTTTCCACACACACAGGAAGCAATACTTGCTAGCATAATGGAACACCAGGCACATATTTTCTGCTTTGTTACACTCACCCTTTTGCTCTTTGGGGTTTTAAATGTCCCATTGTGCCCTCATTCTTCCAACAGAGGAAATTACACCACCCACAGAACGCATGCTGTGTTTTCCCATCCTGATGGAAATGCAACAATGGTCATCCTGGAAGTGGCAAAGCACAGAGCAGGGACAGCCAGGCCTGGATCTGGGTCATCCCAGTGGCTGCTGGCTTGGGACCAAGCCCAGCAGGCTCTAAACTCCCCAGAACCCATGTTTTGTATGCAACTCATTTGTGCACAGCAAGCTCCCCTCTGTGTGGCTGAGATGGTGCCTGATGAGAGGCACTGGAGTGATGGAGGCTTCAGAGGGGAGCAAGGACCTGGCAGGATGCAGGGATAAGATGTAAATGAGGTGAGGTAATGGTAATGGCCAGCACCACCAGGCTTCATTGCTTTCAATAACACAAATGCTTTCAACAAGATGAATTTCTAGGACAAGAAGACAGCAGAAACACAATGCGATTGACAGACTGTTACAGGCAACTGATTCTATTATATTCAATAGGCTGAAGCAGAGAATATGCCCAAATGCATCATACCTTGCAATGATATTCAAAAGGGACAGAAGCACAGAGGCAGAACTGAATTTAAGTTTTCTCCATTTATCTTTGTTCTACTCTTTCATATAATAGCCAAGTCTACAAAATTTGAGGATGTGCCAAGGTAAAGCCTTGGTAAATACATGGCACTCAACTCTCATTAAGGTATTTAATTAGCATAGTTGACACATAAAGTATCAGAATCCTCTCAACATAATAGCTATCTTTCAGGCAAACACAATCTCTTCTAAAGCCTTGCATTATCTGCATCTATGGAATTACATGAAGACAGCAGATAATTAGTAAAACCTACCATAGTAGATTACCATAAACTGCTGCATGGCCTACTGTTTTAAAATATCTTTGCATGTCAATAGCAATCTGTATATATATTGGCTCACATTTGAAAATGTTTTTTCTTTCCTCTTATTTAAATTTAACTTTCTAATTTTGAAGCCAGGAAGCAAGATACATTCTATGAGATATTTTTGAAAACATTTTCCTGAGACCTATAAATATATATGCATAATATATTTTCCTGTGTTTATTGTAGACAAACTACCTAAAACCCCGGGGCTAATATTTTCATTGTGTTTTCACTCACTCACGATTTCAATAGTCACAAGAAAAGTCACTGGTACAACATTGTGGCTACTCTGGTAAGTGGAGGGAGAAATAGTCTTGCTTTACAGTAAGTTGTGTACTAAAATCTTCAGTAGAAATGTGCTTCATGAATGCAAGGCTACTAAAATTTTAAGAAGATAATTTTGCTATACAATTATCTTCTTTTAAGAAGATAATTGTGCTATACACAGTGGGCACCAAGACATATTTTGTATCAGGAAAACCTTGAAAATAGGACTGGCCTTCCTGTTCCCAGGGAAGGGTGACTCAGGAGTCTACTGGGATGGACTCCGAGTGTTTCAAATGAGAAAGCACTTTTTAAATTATAGAGTTTGGAGAAAGTGTGGATTTGGGCACTATTATTAAAAATATACATCTGTGTCACAATTGTATGTAGAGTATAATAGTCCCAGCCCTGAGGAAAATCTTCGAGCAATTTAACAGTATTTTTTCATTAATTAATTTATTTACTTTATATCCTGAGCCCAGCTGCTGCTGCCTCTTCTCCTCCAAGTCTCACCCTATCACCTCAGCTTCCCTGACAACCTCTCCCTTTCTCCTCAGAGGCAATACAGTCCTCCCATGGATGTCAACCAACATTGGCATAGAAAGTTGAAGAAGAACTAGGTGCATCTTCTCCTAGTGAGGCTAAACTAGGCAGCCCAATTGACTGACAGGAATCCAAAGGCAGACAGCAGAGTCAGAGATAGCCCCTACTCCTGCTGTCAGGAGTCCCACATGAAGATCAAACTGCACATCTGTTACATAGGTGGACGGGGCCGGGGTCCTTCCCATGCATGCTATCTGGTTGGTGGTTTAGTCTCTGAGAGCATATATAGCTCAGGCTAGCTGATTCCGTGTGTTTTCTTGTGGAGTGCTTGACTTTTCTGAGTCCTTTAATCTTCCCTTCTGCTCTTCCATAAGATTGCCTGTCTGCAAATATAGCAGTATATCATGAAGAGCGTCAGGAATGGGGTCTCTCTCTCTCTCATGGTATGGTCTTGTAGTCAGGGAAAATTGTGGGTCTAAGGTTTTGTGGCTGGGTTAATGTTCCCATCTTTTCATTAGGAGTCTTCCCTGAATACAGGAGGTGGCCATTTCATGTTCCCCTATTGCTAATAGTCTTAGCTAGGGTCATCCTGATAGATTCCCAGAAGTTTCCATTGTCCTAGATTCTCCCTCTGTCCTCCCTAGAAGTGAACCCTAATGTTCCCTCCCCAGTTTCCCCCCTCTATTCACCTCCAATGTCTATTTTATATCCTGTTCTCAGTGAGATTCAAACATCCTCCCTTGGGTCCTTCTTGTTACTTAGCATTGTCGAGTCTGTGAATAGTAGCATGCTTATCCTGTACTTTATGACTAATATCCATTTATAAATGAGTACATACCATGTGTGTCTTTCTGGGACCGGGTTACCTCCATCAGGATGGAATTGTCCATTTTTTATCCACTTGCCTGGAAATTTCAGGATCTCAAACTTTTTAATAGCTGAGTAGTATTTAATTATGTAAATGTACTAAATTTTGTGATTCATTCTTCAGTTGAGGAACCTCTAGGCTCTTTCCAGTTTCTGGCTATTATAAATAAAGCTGTTAAGAATACAGTTGAGCAAGTGTCATTATAGTATGTTGGAGCATCTTTTGGATATATGCCCACGAGTGCTATAGTTGGATCTTGAGATAGAACTATTCCCAATTTTCTGAGGAACCACCAGATTGATTTCCAATTGGTTGTGCCAGTTTGCACTAGAACCAGCAATGGAGAGGTGTTCCTCTTGCTCCTCATCCTTCCCAGCATGTGCTGTTACTTGAGTTTGTTGTTGTTGTTGTTGTTGTTGTTTGTTTGTTTGTTTGTTTTAGCTTAACCACTCTGGGGAATGTGAGAGGGAATCTTGGGTTGCTTTCATTTTTATTTCCCTAATGGCTCAAGATATTTAACATTTCTTTAAGTACTTCACAGCTATTAGAGATTCCTCTGCTGAGAATTCTCTGTTTAGATTTGTACCTCACTGTTAATTGGATTATTTTGTTTGTTGATGTCTAAATATATCAGGCCTCTGTCGGATGTTTGGCCATCCTACAAAAAGCAATCTACAGAGTCAATGAGATCCCCGTCAAACTTTCAACACAACTCTTTACAGAAAATACAAGAGTCAACTTCATATAGACAAACAAAATATAGCCAGGATAGCTCAAACAATACCTTACAATAAAAGAACTTCTAGAGATAACACCAGCCCTGACATCAAGCTATATTATAGAGCAATTACAATAAAAACCTCATAGTATTGGCATAAAAATAGACAGGTTAACCAGTGAATCAAATTGAAGACCCAGAACTAAACCCACACATATACAGATACTTGATTTTTAACAAAGAAGCCAAAGCTATCCAAAAGAAAAAAAAAGCATCTTCAACAAATGGTACTGGTATAATTGGATGTATGCATGTGGAAGAATGCAAATAGACCCATATCTATCATTCTGCACAAAACTCAAGTCCAAGTGGATCAAAGACCTGAACATAAAACTGGATAGACCCAATCTGATAGGAGAGAAAGTGGGGAATAGCCTTAAACACATTGACACAGGAGGCAACTTCCTGAACCAAATACCAGTAGCTCAGACACTAAGAGCAACAATTAGTAAACGGGACCTCCTAACACTGAAAAGCTTCTGCTTTTCAGACTGAAAAGTTTCAACAACAGCAGCCTACGGGAAAAGATCTTAACCAATATATTCTGACAATATATTCTTAAAGTCAGTAAAGCCTACTAGCTTTTGTCAGACTTATGTACAACTGGACCTAACTTTGCAAAAGAAAAAAATGTGTACTTCTTTGTTCCCAAATATTTTATTTGCCAATAATCAGAGGAAGCTTATCTATCCATGATAGCAATTTGGAAACTCTTGGGAATCAAATAAAATCTAAGAATTCTAAATGCCCTCAGCAGCACCAACATTCAATTGAATTTTTAGGAAATCTTCATCAATTTTAAATCTCCTCCCACAAATTAACCTCGTTCTCCAAAGGAAACAAGGGCAGTTCTTTCAACAGTCACTCACTGAGCATTGATCTGTGCTCAGAGATGCTCAGGAAACTGAAGGCTACAGAGAAAGAGTCAGTGCTCCACCTTAGTTGGGGACAACATCAATGCCATCTCTTCATGGGAACGGTGTCATCGTGCTGGGCACATATGGGTAAGAAATGGCTCCAAGAATAACAATTTTCAGTGGGGGTAAAAACACTGAAAATATAAAGTTAAAACAGTTTTTTTTTATTATTATTCCTCTCTTTCTTTCCTGCTATGCACTATTAGACAATGTAAGAAAACCGTGAAACCTAAATTTTGCTTTAAGAAGGATTTGATGGTTTAGAGTGGAGTTCGGCAGTTTTGAGTGACTGGTGAGGACAGCACTCTCCTGCATGCTGTAGACGCGTGCCTAGGTAGAGTTCAAGGCCCTCTTTTATTTCCATCCATTTCTATGCTTTCATAATCGTATGTTCTCGCTCACTGAGCACTTACTTTTGAAAAATGGTATTTTAACACTCGACTGTCTCTTCAGCAAAAGTCATTTTATTGAAATAATAAAACAGACTGTATCCTGCTGAGCATGATATTCTGTAAGGAGACAGAGGGAAGGAACAGGGACGTGCCTGAGGTTGATGGGTTTGAGTGCATACAAACAAAATGCCAAGGGATAAGAAAAACCACCACTCCCCAACTACATACCAATGTGTGTCCTTTACAGTGAGGGAATAGACAAAGAAGGGATATTCAAACAAGGAAGCTGGTCATCATCCCATCCCTATGCATGGGTTTTATTATTTCTCACTCGCTAGTCAGCTCTTAGGGTCACTAGCAGATTGGGTGGATGAACGAGACGGTAAAGACAGAGGTGAAGTGATGGAAAAGGAGCCTTAGATGCCCATTTAGTGTGTTCATGAAGTACATGTGCTTCTGTTAGAGAAAGAACCAAATAAAACCCTTCCACTTCTGCAGGTATTTTTCCACCTGGAGAAGAGAGTACGATGCACAAATAATAATAATAATATAGGAAGGCCAGCAGAATAACAAATAAGCACACGCAGGCACTTTGGATCCATTCTGAAACAACAGAATAGACTTTAAAAAGCAGTAAAGACAATAAAAATTCAGCCATTGTGAAAGAAGGGAAGCCTGAGCCGCAATAAAGGCAGTCAATAAAGAAGCTCTCTCATTTAAACATCAAATGCACATTGTTTTGCAACACCTGTTAGTCAGCCATAATAGCTTTCTTAACCTGTCAAAGTGTTTAAGCTGAGGAAAAGAAATGGGCCTCCAGCTGTGCAGTTCTGTGGAGAAAGCCAGTGCCGAACAATATTAGTTTAATGAAATGTGTACAGATTGTAATTGTGGTAATAAGAGGGCAATTCCCTGAGGTGCTGTAGGAAGGCGGTGAGCTCAGCCAGGCAGAAAACAGAAGCGCACAGTCTGAGGAGAGAAAATATGGCCTGCTTGGGAGAAAAACACAGGACTGAGTGGAAGAGAAAGAGGAATCCAGGAGGGAGGTTTACCTCAGGCCAAGTCTACAAAGGGTTAAACCCCTTCCTGGAAGCTCTAGGAGTGACCTGGTGCTAATGTGAGTCAGGTTTCAGGCAACACTGCAGGGACTTCAGACCAGAGGCCATCAGACTCTCAGTCCTCAACATGATGACCCTGACCTTTCAGGAACTCAGTCAGACTGAGAATCTGATGGACAATCGCAAGCAGGTGGGGATCAAGGTACGGTTACACAGGAAGAAATAAAAAGAAACTAAGAACCAAATAAGCGCTGGCTGGTTGCTTTTGTGTTTATCTAGGCATCGGTCTGGGTGGGGTAGGCACATTTTTTTTTAGGAGCATCACTGAAAGCAAGAACTACTTTTGTTGGCTACCCCATAGACAATGCTCCTCCGGTGTTTTAAAATGCCTCAGCCATTTAAAGTTCCCAGAGCAAATACCCAATGCCAAGCCCTCAAGGAGAATCAGCAAGCCAGTTGGATATCAGAAACAAAGACTGGTAAATTACTGGAAGCCTAGTGTAACAGAGCCTAATGTTCAGCACTCCAGGGAGACCCAGTCACAAGGCGCCATTCAACCCTTATGAGTTATACTCTGAGGCTCCACAGGGTCTCAGGAAGCATATCAGAGAAAGCCTCTCTTGTTCTTCTAGCAAGGAGTGAAATATGAGCCGTTTTGATATAAGCCAGAACATCCTGTTTTCCTCAACAAGGTCTGCCCTCAAGAGAAACGTTTTACAGAAAGTCTCATGTTATAACTGTGTTTTATCAGCGCGTAACTGAACTGGGGAAAGGAAATCCCTAACAGAACCATCACACCTCACATCTCAAGAACACTGAGAAGTACTTGTGCCCTTTATATCCTCTGATGCACACTCTTAATCAGAAACTAAGAACCAATCATGGGACTTCGGAATACGTCCCTTCTTGCCACAGCCTTAAAGCCCAACCTACAGGGCCTTTTAACTCAATACATTATGTCTGACTGCTCACAAAGGCTCAGTAGGTTGTCAAGCTCACCTATAATCCCAGCTCTTTCGAGGGTGAGCAGAAAGGTCCTGAGTCTGTGGCTAGCCTGAGCTATGTTGTAAGATGTCATCTGAAATAAAATGAAAGAAAAAAAAATACAACAAGATTTTTTTTTCAGACTGTAATTATTATCTCACAGGTATTAAGGGTTAAGGAAGAGCCCATGCAGGAAGAGGTGGGTAGTAGAAACTGAGAGACAACATTCTAAGAAGACCCAGAAGAAAACGGTAGAACCCAAAAGTGCTTGCTGTATTGGAAATGGAGAGTGTCTTGATGGGCTCCTTAGTAGAGTGGACTCCGCTAGGAAAGGAACTCTGAGCCTGAGGAAATTTTAATATAAAATTCAAAATCTAAACAGGGAAATAAATAAATAAATAAATAAATACAACCAGAAAACCCTCGCAGGGAATGTGAAACAACCATAAGATACAAGAAACGAAAATTGAGGATCTCTAGAAAGAGAAAGGAACAAGTTTAAATAACCATAACAGAATTTTCCCCAAATTAATTTCACAGAGAAAATATCAAATACAGTAATCAAATAAAATATGCAAGTAGAATGAAATTATGGATGGTGGATATAGGGATATCATTTTCAATATACAAAAACTCAAAGCAAGGTGAGGAAACTCTGAAAAGAAGCAGTCGGGGGGGGGGGGATGAATAGCCTATCTATGGCGGAGCTAATGGAAGAAAGCAGAGTTGAGAGTCTGCAGGCAAGACCCAGCAGTACTTACTTAACCTGGGGAGGAAGGCAGTTCAACTCCCAGCACCCACATGGTGCCTCACAACCTATGTAGCTCAGTCCCATGGATCTGACTTCCTCTTCTGGCATCTTCAGTCACTGCATGCATGTAGTGCACTTACATGTAGGCAAAATGCTCATACACATAAAATCAAAATTAATAATTTTTGAAAGGAAAATAAATAAACCTAGCTTTTACTCAGAAATCATATCAGAATATCCATTTTACTATAAAAAAAATTAACTGTGATAATCTATGTTAAGAAGAAAGGTACACCATGGTCTACTAACCCTGCTGAGGGGACAGGAAATTTTAAGAACTGTACAAAATGAGATTGAAATCTTCCTGCCCCTCAAGAGAACAATTGTCCAAAAACCTAACTGCCCATGCACCAAGCCCCACTTTCAATAAAGCCTTCACACACAGGCTCATGACCAGGCATTATTATATAAGTATTGAAGGCTTGTTCAGATTCCAAGACACAGAAAAATTCATTGTTTTTATTACTTTTATTATTTTACAGTCCAGCCATTCCCCCCCTCCCAGTCCCCCCTCCCACAGTTCCTCATTCCATCCCTCTTCCCAAAAGGATGTTCCCCACCCTATCCTACCCCCACCAGGCCTCCACACATTCTGGGGCCTCAAGTCTCTCTTTTAAAGTGTGAAGAACAGATCAACATACTGAAAGTTTGTAAGAGAAACAAAAGAAAAACACTCATTGTGTTCTGTGATATTATCCTTCAAAACTGTCAAAGAAATAATTTCACAAACAAGACATTTGTTGTTAGTACACTGACCTTACAGAAATGTTAAAGAACACTTTAGAAAGGAGACATAGTCTGTATTAGAAACCCATAGCTAGGACTGTAGCCCTTGGTGGAATACTGCCTACCATGCACAAGACCCTGGATTAGGTCACAGCAGCAGGAAGGAAAATCAAAGCCATATAAATAATGGTACATCTAAATCAGATAGGGGACTAATATCAATTATATACAAAGAACTCAAGAAGACAGACTCCAGAAAACCAAATAACCCCATTAAAAAATGGGGCACAGAACTAAACAAAGAATTCTCAACTGAGGAATATCGAATGGCTGAGAAACACCTCAAAAAATGTTCAACATCCTTAATCATCAGGGAAATGCAAATCAAAACAACCCTGAGATTCCATCTCACACCAGTCAGAATGGCTAAGATGAAAAATTCAGGTGACAGCAGATGCTGGCGAGGATGTGGAGAAATAGGAACACTCCTCCATTGTTGGTGGGACTGCAAGCTTGTAAAACCACTCTGGAAATCAGTCTGGTGGCCTTGGACATAGTACTACCAGAGGATCCAGCAATACCTCTCCTGGGCATATATCCAGAAGATGTTCCAACTGGTAATAAGAACACATGCTCCACTATGTTCATAGCAGCCTTATTTATAATAGCCAGAAGCCTGCTTGTGGACGTTGTACATCGTGGTGCGGAGCCTAGTGCGCACCACGATGTACAACGTCCACAAGCAGTGCTGAAAGGACCCTGATATATCTGTCTCTTGTGAGGCTATGCCAGTGCCTAGCAAAGTGGATACTCACAGTCAGCTATCGGATGGAACACAGGGCCCCCAATGGAGAAGCTAGAGAAAGTACCCAAGGAGCTGAAGGGGTCTGCAACCCTATAGGTGAAACAACAATAAGAACTAACCAGTACCCCCAGAGCTTGTGTCTCTGGCTGCATATGTAGCAGAAGATGGTCTAGTAAGCCATCATTGGGAAGAGAGGCCCCTTGGTCTTGCAAACTTTATATGCCCCAGTACAGGGGAACACCAGGTCCAAGAAAGGGGAGTGGGTGGGTAGGGGAGCGGGGTGGGGGAGGTTATAGGGAACTTTGGGGATAGCATTTAAAATGTAAATGAAGTAAATACCTATTAAAAATTGGAAAAAAAAAAGAGAATGGTACAGAGACAGTGTACTCTCGCACATAAAATGAATTTAAAAAGAAAAAGAATGGTAGCATGTTCAAGAGCAAATAGATGGAGATCAATGAAAAATAGGTGTTTATTATTTTAATTAATCTTAGCAACTAGGAATTTATTCAAAAATAATATCACAGTACATTTAACATACAGACATGTATTATTTGTGTGTCATGAATGGCAGAAGAAATACAAAGGAAAGACGGGGTAACTTTGATCATTTTCCTATACTGAAATAACACTGCCTATGAAACCACATAGGGTTTTCTGAAAATGGGATTTGAGTAATTATAGATATATTGTAAATACTAGAGCAACCGGTACAAGAAATGAAATGAAATGTACAGCCAATGTGCTAATAAAATAAAGAGAATATATGCCTAAACCTGCTCAGTGCCACACATAATAGGCAGGGGAGAAATCACGGAAAATAGGAATAAAGAGAAACAATGACATATAAATTTTAATATATAAAAAATTAAATATACCAATGGCTACTAAGAATGGTATTGGTGAGGCTATCAATTAGAAAAGAACAGATTTATAAAGTGCACACATACACACACACACATACACACACACACACACATACACAAATCCTAAATATGTGTTGTCCATCATAAATTAGCTTTAAATATAAAGACACACAAATAAAAAGGCTAGCAAAGGGTAAACCATGGCAGCCACCGCCTGCAGAAAGTAAAAGTAGATTATTACTTTCAGACCAAGCTGACCCCAGAGCAAGCAAAGTTATGAGCTATAAAAGTATGTAGTCATTACAATGTGCCAAGTGATTGCAAAATAATATGTCACTGCACTATGATAAGGGAGTCAAGTCTCTAAAAGACACACCGATTTTCTGATGAACACTTGCCAATGTGCCCGACAACATGTCCTCAGAGAGTGGCTGGATTCGCCTTAAGCTTCCACAACAAGCTATGCGGCGGCCACAGGGTCCGGTGTCTACGGTTGCCAGCAATGACCGGACACCTGGAAAGCCTGGAAGGAAGAAGTCTTGTAAGCTTTCACCGTGAGCAATGAGGTGTGCTCGAGAGCTAAGGTGTGTGTAAGTTCACTTACGTATCATCCTACAAACAAGCCTCACACTATCTCATTGTCATGTCCCTATGCGGTTTTCATTTTACTTTTCAGTTAATAAAATCTTAGGATCTTTTCATGGTAGATATTTGAGGAGAAAAAAAAAAATAGGTCAACTCACCAAGGTAGTTGGAGATGTCAATACCCATCTATCACAAATAGACAGATCCGACAGCGGAAGCGTGGAGAGGACACAGGTGCACTGGGAGCCACCATTAATCAACTGCACGTAACTGACACCTAGTGAGCTCCATCCAGCATCAGTAGAGCAAACATCCTGTCCAGGCTCACGCAGGACCCCACGTTCTATCCATCTCTTCCTAAGAAAACAAAGCATGACTTAGGAATTTTAAAGACCGTAACTCATACGACGATTGTTCTCAGACAACAGTAGTATTTAGTGAGAAGCCAATAACAGAAGGCAAGTGAGTAAAAGAAAACAGGCAGAGATCTGAAAACACAATCATAGCCAGGAGAGGAAACTAGTGCTCAGCAGCCTGGAGCAGGACGGTCATGTGTTTCTGATCCGTTTAAACACAAAACTCCAAAAAGTCAAAGAAAAAGATCTTAAGAGAAATTTTACAAAACATTCCTAAAAAGAAGTGACAAGACCGTGGAGCCTCTAGTTTTGTAGACTTATAATAAGACAATGCTTCAGGGATACGGCAGCATTGGATGCAAACATTAGAAAATAATAAAATTCTAAAATCTATCACTTTTTTTTTTTACCTCATGAAACCAGAATAATAAAAGCAAATTAAATCAAATGTAAACAGAACAAAAACATAATAAAAATCAGGTCAACTCCAATGAAATTTAAAGCAGAATATCAATAAAGAAAATCAAATCCAAAGCTGGCTTTTCGAAGGATGATTAAAATCAATAAGCCTCTAACCAGGGTAACAAAGTAAAAAAGGAAGACACAAATTACCAAAATTGGAAATGAAAATGAAACTTTACTTCAGCTCCCAAGGATATTAAAATGGAAACTTTATGAAAAATTCTGTAGGTCTGTCTTAGTCCATTCAGATTCCTATAACAAAATTTTATAAACAATGTGTTTATCAGCAAGGAAATATTATCTTTTGGCAGATTTGATATATAGTAAGGAGCTGTTTCTTGTTTTCAGATTGTACCAACTCAAGGTGTTTTCATTTGACTTGAAGGGTTGCTAGCTCTTCGGCCATTTTAATACAGCACAAATCCAGCCAGGAAGACTCTATCCCAGGGCACTCATACCTGTTGAATGTTCCACCTCAATATTGTCAAAAGGGGAACAGAATTTCAACGAAAGAATTCATTAAAGAAACAATGTAAGCCACATTTCCAAATTATGACAACATAGACGAAATCCGCCTATGCCTTGAGAAAGCACAAGAAGAAATGCATAAGCAGTGTTTGGAGGATATAAGAGTAGTACCAAGGGCGACTGCTTACATACACACTGTGAATCAACATGTGGAACTTGAAATTAAAAACACATTTCCAGCTTGTGATATGCAGACACAGACTTTAAGTGAAATCGCCTACATACACAAAGTATTTCATCCCTTTCCGCACTGAAAAATAGTAACTTTGACATATATTTACAAATAAAACATGATGATGAAGTGTTAAGAAAATTTTACACAAAATAATAAATTGTAAACATAATCGACAGAAGGAACACATGCCATATGATGAAAGAACTCACAGAACAGCAGGAACTGGAAGATTGTTCACATTTATAGTCAGAATATTGTCAGGGTCTGAGTTATTGAAAATTTATGGATATATTCAATATAATCTCAAATAAAGCATCAGTAACTTAGTTTATGAATATTGCAAAGCTAATTCTAAATTTATATTAAGAGACAAAGAGCCAAACATATCTAATATAATATTGAAAAACTAGGCAGGTAGGAGACTGGAATTTTCTGATTTCAAACTGCTTATTTAGCCAAAGCAATTAGATGACGTGGTATATATCAAGAAGCAGGCCCATATCAACCCATGTCAATGGGACAGAGTCCAGAAGTGACACATGTACATGGAGTTAACTTTTTTAAAAAATCAAAAATGAAAGCAATTAATTGAAATTATAGTCTTTCCAACCAATGGCAGACTATTCAGACATCCATACTTATGTCAATAGGTCTAGCCGAAGACACTTAAAAAAAAAAAAACAACTTAAAATAAGGCACAGAGTTAAATGCAAGCATAAAATGGTAAAGAACCCAAAGTAAAGCATGGGACAAAGTTTGAAAGAAGCTTGAGTCTTGTAATGACACAAAATTTAGGTACAGCCATAAAGGCATGATCTGAGAAAGACAGAATTAATAAAGCAGACAACATTGAAGTTACAAACTTGGCTCTGCACAATACGCCAAAGAGGACGAAACCATACAGCACTGGCTGGAAGAAAATTCAAACAAAAGAATATGCATGGCAGCATATTATTGTCCATATATATATATATATATATATATATATATATATATATATATATGAAGAATTATTGAAACTTGGCAATTAAAGGCAATCACTCCACTGAAATGTAGAACAAAGACCTTAATAGACATCTCAGCAAAACCAAAAAGAAAAACAACAAAGAATCATCTGGGAACATGCGCAACTCCATTCATCATTCATTCATAAATTAAACCAGCAGGCAACTAGGGTTATACGCCTGTGAAAATGACCAGAGCATTAAGTACCACTCCAAATGCCCTCCAGGGTGAGCAGTCCCAAGAACTCATCCAACGCAGGAGGGAATGAAATTATACAGCTACTTAGAGAGTGTTCGAAATTTTCCTATAAAATCAACATACTCCTCCTATGTGATACAGCAACCATACATCCTGGCATTCCACCAAAAGAGTTGGAAGCATCTTCATACACAAACCTGCTTTGAGATGCATGTACAAATTTAGTTCATAGTCACGAAAATGCCAGAGCAACCATGATGTACTTTAGTGTGTGGATGAGTAAATGAACTGGAAATGTATCCAGACAGACAGTGAACTGCTACTCACCATTATCAGGAAATGTCTACCAAAAACAGCATAGGAAAAATGCATAATAAACGCAAAAAGGCTACAGGCTGTATCATACCATGATAGTCTTGAACAAGCAGACTAGGAAAGCCCTGAAAGACAAGTGGTTTCCCAGGTTGACTCTATAATGATGGACTCATATCATTACACTTGTCCAATCTGGTAGAATAGTGAGAAACTACGCGATTATGCGCCATGATGTCATGTCAAACAAGCAGAGAGGGAGCTCTACCAAAGTCACCACTGTGCTACATGATCATGAGAATGAGGGAAGGTTGTAAATGCGTGCATGTACTGACCACATGCAAAGATCTCAGTAGTTTCCCCTCAGTTTTGAAACTAAAACTAATGTCAACAAGAAAAACTTGGGGCTGTGGATATAGTTTATTTATTAAAGTGCTGGCCTTTCAAGCATGAGGATGTGAGTCGGATTCCCAGAACTCACATGTAAAAACCAGAACATGGTGGGAACCATTCGTAATCCAAGGACTGGGAGACAGGAGAGACAGGGGTATCCCTAGAATTCCCTGGCCATCCAGTCTAGACTACTGTGTGAATTCCAAGCTAAAATGGCACCTTGTCTCAAAAAATAAGTAGATAGTACCTGAGGAACAACATTTGAGTGTTTCCTCTGGCCTCTGCATGCACACAGTTGCCTATGCATCTGCATAAATAGGAATGGCACACACAAAATAAGGTTTTAAAAATGAATAAACTATTTTCCAAGTATTGCCTCCCCATCTGAATAAATATTAAGCCAGTTTACCTTCTATTGTCTCTAAAAATGCACACGCTGGGCAGAGGTGACCTCTGTAACCTCTTATAAGCTTAAAATAATAAATGCACATAAAAATTTTGAATCATATTTAAATTTCTGGTCAATATCATATGTTGTTCTTTTAAAAGAAAATCATCTTAAATCTTCCAAAGACCAGATAGTTTGATTCCTAGATATCACCTATTAATTTTTCTTCTCATATTAGAACTCTATAAAAAATGAATAAAATGGTATTTTAAAGGGAATTTATTAGATTGCCTTACAATATAATCAGAGGATTTCTTCTAGATCATTGAGTCTAGTTTGCAAGCAAGATTACACACTACACTTATTTATACCCAAAAACACATTAGAAAATGATTTAAAGAAAGAAATTTATAACTTAATGACTGGCTTTATCTGAAAATCAGAGCCAATACTTTAAAAAGATGATAAACATTCTAGTTCCTGTTGGATCTGTTATTACTTTTTTACTGTATCTTGACAGACCTAGATCAACAGGTGTAGACAGGCAGGTGCCCTGAAGGTTTGTACTTGGGGGAGGGGCTATTCAAGCAAAACAGCTGGATCAATGGATTGCTGGGAATTTGGTAATAAGCCCATATTTTAAAACCTTTTTACTTGGTACTAAAAGTGTGTGTTTTCCTTTTACCATGCAATTATTAAATGCTAAAGGCATACAAAGATTTAATTAAATATTCAAAATCTACAACATGGTGTATTATCTGAGATGAGTATTATCTACACAGCTTACAGCATTTCCATGAACAATGTTCACTCAGATGCATTTAAAGACTTTGAAACATGAGCAAGCTATGCTAAGTTATTCATTAACACAAGCAATACTTTTGATGATATTATTAATTTCAAATGCTCCCAAGGTAAAGAGGAGTAACACTTCAATAATTACAGTGTACAGCTTAACGTTCGAGGCTACTTGCAGAAGCATGAGCCACTAGAAGTGTTAACTCACATAAAAGTCGAACCAAACTGGTATAATTACAAGGTGCTTTTCCTTAGGGTTACTCCGCAACCTGAGCCTCGGGTCATAAAACATGATCCACCCATGAGTGCCAAAGGGCAACATTTAAGGTCAAAAGATTTGACCTTGAATTTCACAGATGGCATTTAATTTCACCACTACTTTCTAATTTCCCTCCCATGTTATGCACTGGTGTCTACACCCACAGGAAATATGGTTGCATCTCAGAAATGTGAAATTCTCATCACAGACTTTGAGAAAGTCAAACTATTCACAGAAGACACAGTATTCTTGATGTGCTATTGGGACAAAGGCTCATCTCTTTTTTCTTCTTTCTTCCTCCGTTTTTCTTCCCTCTTTTCTTTCTTCCTCTCTTTTCTTTCTTTCTTCCTTCTTTTGCCTTACCTTCTTTTCTTCCTTTCTATTCTTCCTTCCTTTCTAACTCTCTTAGAAATTCCTCTTATTTAATCCCCGTCTCTAACCCTTCGTGAGGAATATCAGTATCCTGCACTTAAGAAGTAATTGACAAGGAAATTGAAGATTAGAGTAGCTAATTCATTTTCCAGACAAAATGGTGAATGGATAACCAAGATAGGATTAAGAGCCAAGCTCCTTCATTTATCATTCTACTAGCTTTCTAGTGAGGCAGTAAAGCTACAAGCAAACTAGTTTCAAGCAGCTTTTTACATAAAATATAAACTATATCTGAGACCATGTCACAAGCCAGTATGATGAATCTAGTCCAATGAGAACACATAAAGAACAATATTTCCTATTCCTTTGGTAAGGAACAGATTCCCTCAGAACATATTGCAGGAATGCTATTCTAAATCTGTGAAGATTAGGAAGTAGTTAGTTTTACGGCCATAATGTTACAAATTGAATCTCGTTTCTCTTTAGATCATGGCCTTTCTCAGATTCAGTTTCCTGTGGGCATGTCTCATATGCACAGCCAGCATGGAAATCATAAGGAAATTTGGCAACAATATTGAAGCAAACTGTAAACTCAAAAGCCACTGCCTCTGAATGGTAGTCATTCTGGGCTTATTTAAATAATAACAAAATAGACCATATTGTATTGGAAAATCCTACTTGGAAATCATTTTCAAAATACTATTCAATTGAATTCACAAATGTAACAAATGGTTTTGAAATGAAAGTTGACCTGAGACAGGAAGAAAACTGTAATCTAGCCCCAAACTCAGTTATCTCAACTCAACTTTGAAATCTCAGTTTGTTTTCCATGGCCTGGGTGTTTTGTTTTGAGATAACAGTTTTAGACACTAAATTCAAGGAGTCTATGAGGCTGAGCATCCAGCTCCTGCTTCTGTCTTTTCTGATGTACGTAATAGCAGCAGTGAGGATTTCAGAGACTCTCCGGCTGAGACCTGGTATCATGCATTGAAACTGTGGCCCTTCTCCGCTCCACGTGGTCCTGTGAAGCACAGTGACTGATGCCTTGTGACGACCTGTAGCCTGTCCTGGAGCCAGATGCACCAGCTGGAAGACTATAGAACAAATTGCTGCTGCAAATGACATCTTAGAGGTTAAAATTTCATACTATTTTTTTGGAGAGCCATTTTATCTTAAATACAGAAGTGGAGTGGATTATTTAGAACTATGTTCACATTTTAATGTAATATGATTCTAGACCATTCCTACATATATACCTTCATGTGACTGCTTTTATAGATGAAAATAAAACCAAAATTAAATTATTAGTATCATCTAAAGAAAGATCAAATTGCTTGCTCCTGTAGTACTGACAAGTTTATTAAGGCATGGCTAAGCTACTATTTTTCTATTACATTCTAAAAGACTATAGGGGAGTGTAGTGGCTATTCCTTGTTGTCAACTTGACTATATCTGGAATGACTACAATCCAGAATTGGAAGGCTCACCTGTGATACTGATCTTGAGGCTGGGAGATACAAGTTTCTGACCTGGATCTTGGCATGGAGATCTTGACTCATAGTGGCTATGAATCCCAGGAAACTAGGGCAAGGAGATCTCTGAGTTCAAGGTCATCTGGGACAAAGCAAGGCCCAGATCCAGGCGTGGTGGCACACACCTTTAATCTGGGCCACACCTTCTGCTGGAGACCTACAGAAGGACATTGGGAGAAGGAAGATTCTCTTTTTTGACTGCTTGCCTTGTGGAACTGAGCAACTGCTCGATCCTTAGACTTCTATTCACAGCTGCTGCTGACCGTTGCTGGCAATTGGACTACAGACTATAAGTCATCAACAAATTCCCTTCCTATATAGAGACTACCCATAATTCCTGTGACTCTAGAGAACCCTGACTAATACAGGAAGAAGTGTTTCCTAGGTGAGCAATACAAGAACTTGGGTTTGGGGAATGGGAAATGAGCCTTCTTTCCAAGCACTAAGCCTCAGCTCTTTTCTTCCAAGAGGTACAACTATGGGAAGACATCTCCTTGGGGGTTACGCTGATATAAGTTTATCTCTATAATTTTGATGTTGTTCAAGTAGGATATTATTCAAAGAAGAAAAGCTAAGTTTTGTGAACATGGATAAAACATGGTGACCGACCATGGCCCTTTTATCCCCTGACATGAAGGCAGTACACAAAAGTCTGCAAGTGCTAGGAAATGCCGACTCCCCTTTATAAGTTCCAAAATCTCCCATTCATCGTGGGGAGTGTGTGAGTGTGTGTGTGTGTGTGTGTGTGTGTGTGTGTGTGTGTGTGTGTGTCTGTCTGTCTGTCTGTCTGTCTGTGTTTGTGTGTGTATGTCTGTGTGTATGTCTGTGTATCTGTGTGTCTGTGTGTGTGTGTGTACGGTATGTGTATGTCTGTGTGTGTGTGGTATGTGTATATGTCTGTGTGTGTCTGTGAGTGTTCATGTGTACACATGGGATGCATGTGTATGTGGACAGCAGAATTCTGCATCTAATCGTTTCCCTACCTTTTGTTTTTACCTGGTTTCTAACTGAACCTGAAGCCAGTGAGCATGGCTAAGCTGGCTAGCCAGTGGAGCTCCAGGGATCCAGCTGTTCGCATCTTCTCAGAGCTGGGGTAACAAAGGCATGCTACTACATAGTACTTTTCTACATAGGTGCTGGGCATCCACTCTCAGATACGTGTAGCTTCCACAGCAAGCACTTGATGGGCTGAGTTGTCCAAGACCCTGATATGCTGTTTCTGATGTGTTTTTCCTACTCACTACCTTTCTCACAACCCAGAGATCTTCTGAGCCTGCTTTAGCCTGTCACTTTCAACCTGCGAAGTGAGAGTGATCATTCTTAGGTTAACGTGAATGCCTGTTCAAGAAACTTCTTTAATTGTGAAAACAAAACTTCATGATGTTTTCATTTTAAAAAAAAAACCCACAAAATTGTCTCATGTAAGAAAATTCTCCTACAAAATTCATCTGATTAGAACCACGTTTTCAAATCTTGGCTCTTGCTCTGTCTACTTAATGGAGCCCTGTCTGCAACTCGATTCCAGCTAAGCCTCAAAGATTTTGCTTCTGATACTTTTCAAAATGAGCTTCATTCATACCAGTATTTTTTGGCTGTGACTGCGTTAAACATTATTTATTTTTATTCTGCTTTGGCCTTCAACTTCAGCAGAACACTGGAGATAATAGACACAGGTTTCCTGCATGGAAAGGCCTGTTCATTATTAAGTCTTCTGTTTGAGCTTCCTGGCCTTCCAGGAGTCCTGCAGTGCTTCCTTCAAGCGGGCCAAGGCTGGCCATCTATTCACCCCGCTTTGAATCCCAAACAGTCCTAGTTTCTTCAACACAGTCTGCCTATTTAGGTCCAGGCCTTTCCACCCCCATCCCAGGAAAACTAATCACCACCAATCCCCTTTTCTCTTTTGCTGTACTTTATTATGTATTTCAAGGTTGAAAAAATAAAGGATCAATGCTTTTGCTTTAAAATATGACAGAGCTGTTATGCCTTCTTTGTAGGATAGATACCAGAGATTTTCCCAGAGCTGTTTGTGATTCTAGATGAGGGTAGTTTTACCATGCCCATCCGGGCCTGATTAACTTCTCTACCCTTCATCAGAGTAATTTACTTGCCTTCTTTACAGACACCTCTGGTGACATTTTAAGGCAGCCTGTTTGTTTTCTTTAAGTATGATACACAAGACCAATCTCCCCTGCACTCGTATTCACCCAGAGGCTGGGACCATAATTTAAAAACTAAAAATAGAAGATTAAAAAAAAAAGATCATTGGAAGATATAGAGCCTTAATTCTGCCTTTCCCATGAGAAGTAATGTTATCACCACCAGAGGACCTGGGTTCTGTGAGCTAAAAGTCTGTATCAAATTGACAATCAGCTGGCTCCTAAGTAGGCAATTCTTATCAACTTTCATTTTATTTCATTATAATTATATTTCATCCATCGTTGATTCTATTTCACTGCATTCTCACAATTTTCTTTCTATTACATTTATTTTTCCTTACTTGTCCTTGGAGGAAATATGCATTACAAAATGCTTTTGATAGTAACAAGTTCATTTTCATTTGCTTAGCAATGAGGTACAAGGAAGTTACTAAAGGCCATTCAGTGATGGGGCATTCTTGCACTCTCACGTATCAGGAGCCAGAATCAAGAGAATTACAAGTTCAGTATCACAACGAACAACTTGGGAGGTACCTGTCTCAAACTTAAAGGGGCTGGAGATATAACTCAGTGATGGAGAATTTGCCTAGTAATCATAAGGCCCAAAGTTCAAATCTAGTACCCAAAATAAAAGTGTCTACAATATGCAAAGAAATGTGTATATGGCAAGTCAGGATGGAAGGTAGAGACTGCACAAGATGAAATTATTGGCCTTAAGATCTTATATTAAGGAAAATAAAAAAAGCATTCACACTAGAGAATACTATGTGACAGATTCTGGTAAGTTTCGTAAAGTAATCAACTTACTGACAGTGGTTCCATGGCATCCTCTCCTTATCCCATGTTTCCTTCATCCTGAATTCATAATGATGTTATGAATGTAATTCAGATACTTACCTTATCTAAAATCC
This sequence comes from Mus pahari, assembly GCF_900095145.1. NCBI lineage: Eukaryota > Metazoa > Chordata > Mammalia > Rodentia > Muridae > Mus > Mus pahari. The sequence goes on along the minus strand of NC_034593.1, from coordinate 127,248,847 downwards.
TTTCACAGATTCCATTTGTCGTCAAAGAGAGCTTCAGACTACATAGTCAGCATTTTTCATGATTTGACCTCAGTTTCTCTCTTCTGCCGTGCAGGCGTCACCTCAACCTCCGTTTACTTGTGGCCACCACAGAGACATCATCCTGTTGGCTGCTTCCTCCGTAGTACCTGGCTGTGCACAGTGATAGATACTATCTCTAAAGGACAGTATTGGCTTGGAAATGCTGAATTCAAAGTTCCAACCCAATATTCAGACAAACATGCCAATACGAACGTGGCTACAGCTTGAGATAGAAACTGTGGTTCAAATGCTCTGGAGATGACCTAATGTCATTGCTCACTGAGCAACCATAAAATGCAAGGTTTGGATCCCCAGTACCCAGATGAAGGCAAGGCAGGCATGCTCACCACCTAAAAAGCCAGCATTCCCCCAGAAAAACATGAGAGTCCATGGCCAAGCAAGCTATCCAGATTTGTCAGAATAAGGGAGTTTCGGGTTCAACAGCTGCCTCAACAAACCAGTAAGGAGCAAACACAACCTCTATTCTACACATACACATATACATATACACCTGTACACATCTGTGCATCCACACACATGCAAGCATGTACATGCACACAATAATATATATCATAGTATATATTAATGTGCAAATTAATAATTCATTTAACAACATAACATATAATTATATATATGTTAATATTAATATATAATGCATTAATAATATTATATTATATTCATACATTAATTATATATGATATGATATGATATGACATAATATATTATATATCAATTATATTATATATAGCATAATATATGATAAATAATATATATTAATTATATATTTTATTGTAAATGCTATATTAATATATAGTATATTAATTCAATATACATTAAAATAAATGGATTTGTAATATAGATGCTGGAGATGTCTGCAATGCATGATCATGAGAATTGCCAAGCAAGAAAACATATTAATTTTGAAAATATTGGCATAAGAAGAAACAAGCGTATTTAAGATGATTTCAAAAATACTGCAATTTTAGAGTGAAGTTTCAGGATGATGAGATTTGCAGTATTATATAAATGTTTTTGACTGAAAACATCTTTCTCATTAGTCATCATATGTCAAAAACACTTAGGAAAATGAGGAGTTTTTTAAAAGTGATTAGAGGTAAAAAGATGTTTATAAAAGCCATCTTGAAAAGAAAAGGATCAATATTAAAGTTAAGTTGTTTTATAATAAACAAGAAATTGTGGGAATGCAAAGATGTTTGACTAGTGTCACTGTTTCTCAAGAACTGGAACTGTACATTGTTCAGGAAATGGAGTCCAATGGGAGAAGTGAGGAAGATGGGAGTAAGAGCTGGGGATTCTGAACGAGATGGTGCCATGGTGTGGAGTGACACACATGCACAAATCCATCCAGAAGCGCCCTAAGGCTGTGTGAGGTGAAATCCCATCTTCAGGTACAGGAAGCAACAGCTGAGCTAGGGCACTGCTGTTTCAACTCCGGGCACTGAGTACAAGCGAGCAGGGCTCCCAACAGAACCTGTGTGTTGCTTGTGCCTCCTAGAATCACATAATTGATGGGCCTTGGCCCCCAAATTGAGCTTATTTATTTATTTTTGACAGCCTAATTCATTAGGGCAAGCACATTGACTGTTCTGCATTCTTCAATCCCTTGCTGCAGGACAAATGAGAGAGATGGCCAATAGGGTAAACCTGAGCTCTGGCCACAGTCCGGTCCACTCCTTCACTGCTTCCAGCTGGTTTCAGGTGTGAGTTCTCTGTTTCACTTCGCCCTTTTTCTCTTGAAGCAAACTCTCTATGAGTTTCAGTTTCTGCTTATTTTCTGCCTCCATTTCTGCCCCCCCTTTTCCCAGACCATCCAATGCCATATAGCAGACAGACTCATTCATCTCCGCAGCCTTATCTGGGGGAGCATGTGTTTCCTTTCTTTGAGGTCAGATTAACTGTTCCTATATGCAACACAAAGAAGAAATGTGCATTGGCAGCAGATTCTCCTGGGGCAAACCATCCTTTCTGTCCACCGTGTTAAGCCAATTTAACATGCTTAAACATGCCTTTTGTCATTCACAACAAAAGCAAAAGGCAGCTGAACTCTGCTTAATAAATCATTTTCTGAGGCAGAAAAACTGCTCAGGAAATATGATGCCAAACATTTAAGGCTAAAGTCTGCCTTAAATGTTTTCGTCATGAGTTCATCCAGTCTCCCCATGACTAAAGAAGTGTCTAGATTCTAAAACAACTTCACTATGTAGTTGAGGCACACTTTATTTCTGTAGAAGGGTGTACTAGATAAATTATTTTTTTTACAGAGAATGGCGTGTAATTGTACAAATATATTTTAAAAGGATATGAACACTAATATGTGTTTCTCTGTCGTTCCGTCCCTGTCTTTCTCTGATTCTGTCTCTCTCTGTTTCTGTCTCTAAGTATGTATGTATGTATGTATGTATGTATGTATGTATGTGTGTGTGCTTAGGCCTTAACATGACACCTTCGACCTACTTTTGCTTCCAATTTTATTAATTCAGATTAAATGCAGTAATTCTTTATCAGTAGTTACCAAACTGTACTTTGTAAAGATTTTAACATAAAAGATAGAGTACCTCAGAACAAGAAAAGGAGAAAAAAATCAACTGGGAACACCTCCAAAATGATAGCCAGACCCTTAAAAAACACAGTCTAAAACAAAGAGACCCTATATCTGCTCAAAAACCATGCTCTCATCCTCACACCTGCAAATACACAGGCACAGAAATTTGATGAACTTTCCCAATGCCAACTTCTAGCAAAACCGACTATAACTACCACTGCCAAATATGTGAGTATGCCTAACTGTTCACATCCTCACATTAAATTTTGTTCTATTATAGAAGAATGAGCTGTGCTGTATACCTGTTCGTGCGAGGTAGCGCCTGCATTCATTTCAGGTAAAACATTTTCAGGTCAAGTGATATGCTGAGAAATCCATCTTCAGGTGGTCTGGAATGAATTTCCTGGCTTGTCTTTTATCTCCTCCTCCCACCCAGCTGCTCTATGGCATTTAAAGCTTGGACATGCTTCCAAATTCTGAGTGAGGGGGACTCAAAGCTTTTGGACACGCAAGTGCCACAGTATGCAGACTCCCCTATTGCTATGCTTTCTGATAGATGTAGGGGAGCTACAAATAATGCTGGCCAGATAGCACAGCCCTTTCCAATTTCTGAAAATGACATTGTTTCTTGGTCATGTGGGTACTATTGCAAAATACCATCATCCATATGGCCACTGAGAGGAACACTGGGTTGAACTGTTTTCAAGCTTTTAGCAAGCTGTGCTTTGACAAGAACTGTCTACAGCTAGTAGAGATAAGTAGTTCCTCTGTAGCTAGTCGATGCCTTATTGGGTTCTCTCCAATACTCTTATGTATTTAAATGAACATGCAGTCTTAAAATAATGAGGGCCTTAATTTACCTAAATGCACTTATAATAACCATAACATTTAGAGGCCAGTTACTGGGCAAAGTGATAAACATTCATTACCTCTTTTACGCAAGAATACTGAGCTGATAGAGAACATTATTTAGTACATCCCTTCTGATTGTGTTTTTATAAGCTTACAGTGAGGAAAATCATGGAATTGTGGGGCAACCTCTAAGTATGAGTGAATTTTATATCACGCTGTTAACAATAGTTCTATCATGTTTATTAAACTCTAATTCTAGAACAAGAAATATTCTGCCTTACTTCACTAATTTCATCAACACTTACAGTAAAACCAAGGCATATTAACTCATTTTAAGAAGATAAAAGTGCCTTTGTCCCCATGTTTCAGTCTCATGAGTGTGGGATAGTACTCTGCAGGCTAAGGAAAGGGAAAACCTGGACATGAACCTGACCACAAAACCTTTGACCTACAATCTGTCCTGCCTGCAAGATGTGCTGGGGCAATGGTGGCACAGAACTTGTGGGAGTGGTCAACTAATGTCTGGTTTGACTTGAGGCCCATGGTTTGAGAGGGAGACCATTCCGTACACTGCCTAGATGGCCATGAACAGGAGACTAGATAGCTTAAAGACATATGGTAGAATCAAACATGACTGGCTATATATGAAAGGAAGAAAGGAAGTAAGTAAAAAGAAAGAAAAAGGAAAGAGAGAGAGGGGGGAGGAATGGAGAAGGAAAGGAAGAAGGAATGAGAGAAGGAACAAGAAGAAATAGAGAGAAAGAAAGGGAGGAAGGAAGGAAGGAAGGAAGCAAGCAAGCAAGAAAATAAAAGGAACAAGGAAAGAAAGACAGAAAGAAAGAAAGAAAGAAAGAAAGAAAGAAAGAAAGAAAGAAAGAAAGAAAGAAAGAAAGAAAGAAAGGAAAGAAAGAAGGAAGTATCCCTGATGATATTCTGCTCATAGGTCTATGCCTGGTACAGTCATCAGAGAAATTTTTTTCCCACAGCAGATGGGAGCAGATACAGACACACACAGTCAGACAGTATGCAGGAAGTAAAAGTGAATCTGGGGGAGAGGAGAGATGGGGGTTTATGTGGAGGGGGGATCATGGAGAAGTGGGCAGGAAAAAATGTGGTTAAATCTATTGTGTAAGAGGTTAGTGCTGGTAATTAATATAGCAGAGATTGTAGTGTGTTAAGACTTAAAGCTGGAATGTGACTGCAACATTCTGGGTATCTTGGCCACTTCAGTGTATTGACTACTAAAATATCATGGAATTCTTATGAGAATAAAATTGTCCTAATAATATAATGCTAGTAGGTGGTGCTCTATATTCTAAATGGTTCCTAACAAATATGCTGAATATATGCGTCCCTCTGCTCATTCATTCACATGCCTGTGATTTTATTCTGCTAAATAATAACTCTGCTGGGACCTGGCAGGATAATTTATTGGTAAAGAGACCTCAGTGCTCTTGCAGAGTTCAATTTCTGGTACCCACATCAGGTGGCTCACACCCACCTATAAATCCAGGGCTTGAACATTGGATATTATGTTCTGATCTCCATAGGGACCACCAAACATGCTATGAATTCATGTGGTAGCACATATTTTTGTATGTATACAATACATATAAAAGCACTTACATGTATATGATTTCAGGCCTTAGCATTTTGTATTGGCTAACCAATTTTAAATATTTATTAATCAGTTTAAAATGTCAAAATGTGCTTTAATTTAAAGGCGTCTGCTTCAGTGTCTCACATCTTCTGATGATGCTAAGAAAAGAAACTCATTCATTATCATAAATATAATATCTCAGCCGGGCAGTGGTGGCTCATGCCTTTAATCCCAGCACTTGGGAGGCAGAGGAAAGCAGATTTCTGAGTTTGAGGCCAGCCTGGTCTACAGAGTGAGTTCCAGGACAGCCAGGGCTACACAGAGAAACCCTGTCTCAAAAAACCAAAATAACAACAACAACAACAATAATAATAATAATAATAATAATAATATCTCAGAGAAGATAACCTAAAATCAATTTCATATAACACTTTACACACTGAATTATATTGAACTCTATACATACAAAGATGCTTTAAATTATTTAATGTAAAACTATAGGATATTAATTTCTACAATTAATCCCTTTGTAAAAACAACAAAAAAAGAGAGATCCACAGAGAGCAAAAATTTACTGTGTATTCTAAACATCTTTAATACATATAGCCTAGATGTTCAGGCAAATGGATGGAACTGGAAAAAACCATCCTGAGTGAGGGAACCCAGATATGGAAAGATAAACATGGTATGTACTCATTTTGAGTGTACTTTAGCCATAAAGTACGGGATTAATATGCTACAAACAATAGACCTGAAAAAGCTAAGTAGCAAGGAGGGCCCTTGGTGAATGGTGGGGAAAGACTGGGTAGGGAGTGGTAGGGATGGGAACATTAAGGATGACACAGAGAGAGGACGGAGGGAATGAATACTGGGAAAGACAACTGGGTTGGGAAAGGCAGGTATCTCTGGGACAAGCTAGAAACCTAGGACAATGGAAACTCAAGAAACTGGGAGACATGTGAAACATGTGACCATAGCTAAGACTCCTAGCAATGAAGGCTATGGAGCCTGAACCAGTCATCTTCTGTAACCAGGCAAGAGTACCAATGAAGGGATTGGGACACCAACCCAGCCTCCAAATCCATGATTTGTCCCATGATTTGTCCTTCCTATAAGATGTGCAAGGGTAAAGATAGGACAGAATTTGAGGGAATGGCCAACCAACTTGACCTGTGCCATGAGAGAAAAGCCATCCCTCCCCTCATACTATTAATGATATTCTGCTATACATAATCATCACCAGAAAGGCTTCACCCACTAACTGATGTAACTGAGACAGCCTGGAAAAACCTGTAAAAAGGGGAGAGGAAGGATTGAAGGAGTCAGAGGGTAAAGGACACCATAAGCAAACCTACAAAATCAACTAATCTGGGACCATAGGGGCTCACAGAGACTGAACCACCAACCAGAGAGCATGCAGAGAGCATGTAGGGAGCAACCGAGGCCCCCTACACATATGTATATAAGGATGAACCTAGGCACATCATAATCATCATAATAACAATAATAATGAAAAAGAAGACAAAATAAAAGCAAATAAACTAGAAGAGGACAAAGCAAAAAACAAACAAACAAAAGGAAGATAAAAAGCCAAAGAAAAATTTTATATATATATATATATATATATATATATATATATATATATACACAGAAACACATATCCACACACAGAGAAGTCTCATAAAAACATAACCATACAACATAATGCACCTGAAAAGGACATAAGATAAGGTTAAAAAGCAAATAAAATGAATCAACTATGACTCTTTTTTCCTTCTTAAGATTTCAAGCTGTTCCTGAGACCCACAGACATGTATCCAGGTCAAGGCAATGCGCTTGTTATTTTACTGTCTAAAAATCATTCCCTTTATATTTTGATGTCATCTTGCCTCCTTCCATTCATATTTCTGGTCAAGTGACACTCCTTAGAGGCTTTTTAATCTCCCATGGAAATGGTATTTAATATCTCTTTCCATGTTAAGGGGAGACATGCATATCAATGAAAATCATGTGTGTGCTCTATAATATTTTTTGGTTTAGCCTACTTGTATGGAAGTGTGTAGATACCAAATAAACATAAACTGAATGATTGTTGGTTCAATCATTGTTGGTTTAAGCTAGTCTAATATCATCCACAGTAGTTGAGACAAACTGGTATCAGGCCACTTATATCATAAAAAATTACATTGTATGTAAAGCACTAATTACAGTACATAATTATAACTCTGAGGAGGAAAGAAATCAAAATACAGATGTAAAGACTTCTGGAGTTATTGAAGAAATTTTATCTACCTATTAAGAGCAGACTCTGAAAAGAAATAATTATGTTTCCTCTTCTGCATCAGCTGTCATTCTTTTATTTTCTGTGCCACCTCCTTTAACTGGTGATTTTCATTATATTACATTATGTTTACATAGTTACAGAGAAGACTTATTAAGAGAGAAAATGTTTGGTTATCTTAATGTTTAGGTAATCCCCCCACCTAACCATCCACATTGAGGCACTACCCGCTAGTAAGACTTAAAAGATATAAGGTTAAATGTGGCCATAAAGTGGTGCAGTAACTAATGTCTTCATAAGAAAGAACAGTAAAAAAAAAATCTGCAATTAAAGAGTATGTATTAGTGTGTGTGTGCGTGCGTGCGTGTGTGTGTGTGTGTGTGTGTGTGTGTGATGTATATGTGTGTGTGAGTTTGTATACATGTGTTACATATCAAGATAGATCAGGTGAGCTACCTCTCAAACTGCTGTTGTCTATAAGTTAATCTACCTTCTAAGAAAACTTGGTCAACCTCCAGAAAAATAAGAAAGCTAATTGTTCATCCTTATGCTTCCTGATTTATTGAATCCCAGAAAAAAACAATAAAATAATAATAATAAATGTTACCTGCCACATTAAATTAAAGGACAAATGTCATGTATCCTTTTGACTTTTGCTGCTATATAAATTAAGAAAATGTTTTATTTTTAGCTTAATACAAGCTTTCTTCTTTTTAAGCTTTTTATTGGATATTTTATTTATTTGTTTGCATTTCAAATGTTATCCCATTTCCAGGTCTCCTCTTTGGAAACCCTCTATCCCATCCCACTTCCTCCTGCTTCTTTGAGGGTGTTCCCCCACTCACCCACTTACTCCCCCTTTCCTTTCCTGGTGATCCCCTATACTGGGGCATCCAGCCTTCAAAGGACCAAAAGGTCCTCTCCTTCCATTAATGCCCAACAAGGCCATCCTCTGCTACATATGTGGCTGGAGCCATGGATTGCTCCATGTACACTGTACTCTTTGGTTGGAGATTTAGTCCCTGGGAGCTCTGGGGGGTCAGGGTGTTGATATTGTTTTTCCTCCTATGGGAATGCAAGCCCCTTAGCTCCTTCAGTCCTTTCTCTAGCTCCTTCATTGGGGACCCCATGCTCAGTCCAATGGTTAGCTGTGAGCATCCACCTCTGTATTTGTCAGGCTCTGGCAGAGCCTCTCAGGAGACAGCTATATCAGGCTCTTATCAGCAAGCACTTCTTGGCATCCACAATAGTGTCTTGTTTGGTGATGGTATTTGGGATGGATACCAGGTGGGGCAGTTGCTAGATGGCCTTTCCTTCAGTCTCTGCTGGACACATTGTCTCTGTGTCTCCTCCCATGGGTATTTTGTCCCCCTTCTAAGAAGGACAAAAGTGTCCATACTTTGGTCTCCCTTCTTCTTGAGATTCATGTGTAATCCCTGTAGTATTAAATCCTGCCCAGGTCCAGGATTGCATTCTTTGTTATGACTGAGTCATAGAGAGCATGATCTAATATCTACTATTACCAGAGAGGCTGGCATCTACTCTTTCCTATCCCCATATAGTCATTGTTCAAATCTTGAATTACCTCTTACTTTACCAATGTTTTACACAACTTAGTAGTCTGTATCTTTGGAGGGAGAGGATGTGGGTTTTTTTTGCTTTTGTTTTTGTTTTGTTTTGTTTTGTCCTCATATCATGCTTGGAGTTTTCCCTCTCTCTTCCCCTCCCAGTCCCCCCTCACCTTCCTTTCCACCTGGATCCACCCCCTTTCTGTCTCATTTGAAAACAAACAGGCAGTGAAGCCATGGGGTGGCTCACTCAGGAGTCAGGGGCAGGAAGATCTCTGAGTTGGAAGCCATCTTGTTCACAGAGTGAGTTCAAGGAAAGTCAGATCTACACTGAGAAACCCTGTCTTAAAAAAAAAAGAAAAGAAAAAAGGAACAAGCTTCTAAGGGATATAAATAAAATAAATTATAATAAGATAAAACAAAAGCAAATACATCAGAATATAACAAAACAGATAAACCAAAGGAAAAGATCCCAAGAAATCCACAAGGAAAAGGTAATAGGCATAGAGCCCCATTTGTTCACACGCTCAAGAGTCACATTGTACTGGATAGCTTTGTGTCAACTTGACACAGCTGGAGTTATCACAGAGAAGGGAGCTTCAGTTGGGGAAATGCCTCCATGAGATCCAGCTGTAAGGCATTTTCTCAATTAGTGATCAAGGGGGGAGGTTCCCTTGTGGGTGGTGCCATCTCTGGGCTGGTAGTCTTGGGTTCTATAAGAGAGTGGACTGAGCAAGCCAGGGGAAGCAAGCCAGTAAAGAACATCCCTCCATGGCCTCTGCATCAGCTCCTGCTTTCTGACCCGCTTGAGTTCCAGTCCTGCATCCTTTGGTGATTAACAGCAGTATGGAAATGTAAGCCGAATAAACCCTTTCCTCCCCAACTTGTTTCTTGGTCATGATGTTTGTGCAGGAATAGAAACCCTGACTAAGACACACATCAAACCACAAAACTGGAAGCCACTATGTACACAGAGGAGCTGTAGGGTAAAAAGAGATACCTATATGTATACGTATATGTATATGTGTGCATTTATAAATTGAGATAAGATAGGACTATGTAATGTATATATTCTTATATATTATATATAATTATGTATAAAATATGTGTTTATATGTTACATATAATTATATATAATTGCATATATAATATATAAGAATATTTGTTATATATTAACAATAAAAATAAGATTAAAAATTTTTAAAAAGTCTTGACACAACATTCTGAGACAAAGAACCAGCAAAAATGTCACTGAGTTCATTTTCTGTTGGCCTACAGTCTACCACCCCCTTTTTTGGATTGCATGCTCTTCTTTTATTTTTTTATTTTTGATTGGTTAATTTATTTATTTACATTTTAAATGTTATCCCCCTTCTCAGTTTCCCCTTGACAGACCCCATATCCCATCTCACCTTCTCACTGCTTATATGAGGGTCCTCCCCCACCTACTCACCCACTCCTGCCTCATTGCTCCAGCATTCCCCTATCATGGGGTATCGAGTCTCCACAGGACCAAGGGCCTTCCTTGCCTTCCATTGATGCCAGATAAGGCCATCCTCTGCTACATATGCAGCTGGAGTACTACTCAGGTATTAAAAGCAATGACTTCATGAAATTCCCAGACAAATGGATAGAACTAGGCAATATCATCCTGAATGAGGTAACTTAGTCACAAAAGAACACACATGGTATGTTCTTACCGATAAGTGGATATTAGGCAAAAAGCTCAGAATACAACTCACAGACAACATGAAGCTCAAGAAGAAGAAGTCCCACTTGGAAGAAGAAACAAAATAATCACATGAAGTAGAGGGAGGGAGGGACTTGGGAGGGAGAGAGGAGAGGATGAAAAAAAAGGGGACAGGATCAGATGTGGAAGGAAATGAGTGAGAAGTACAGAGGGTCTGTAGTAGTGTTGGATGGGGAAGCAGAGGTAGGCACTAGAAAGTCCCAGATGCCAGGGAAGCAAGAGGTTCCCAGGACCCAACAGGGACAACATTGGCAGCCTACCCTGAAGAGTAGGTGGTTTCGACAGTAAGAATTTCCCTTGGAGAAAAATTAATTTTCATTTTCAGTTAGTTATCAGATTGTTTCTGGGCCAGCGATGGGGGCTTGTGTCTATTTCTCTTTTCGACTATACAATGTCATTTCGTGCATACCCATGCAGGCCCCTGTGCAGGCTGCTTCGCTAGGTGGAGTCTTCCATGGATCCTCAGGGAGTGCCTGATGGAGTTTGGGGCTGACTGAGCAAAGAGTAAGGAGATGTTTAAGAGCGGGACTCTGGGATCCAGTGGAGATGGAGCCACAGTTGGGGAGGATGGTTACAGGAGGCATTCTGTTGAAGAATGGAGATGTGACTGATGGATTGGATTTGCAGGAGCAAAAGGAGAGAGATAAAGACCTGCAGTCAGATCTGCTGCCTTCCAGGCACAATCTGCAACTTCCCAGGGAATGCTTTCTGGAGTTGGGCCATCTTTCAATCCCATCCAAAGGCCATGTTCACACATTCATAGAGTAAAGCCACATTCCAGAAATAACACAGCAACTTGCTTAGGTCTCATTTGAAAATTCTTAAAGGAGCCAGGCATTTTAGAGGAACAGTGAAGGATCTTGTTTGGAAAACAATTGGCACAGAAATATGCTTTCCCCACCCCAGAGTTTTGAGGATGAAGGTCTATCAGTGTCAAACATAATTGCCTTCAGTGTTTCCCACAATTGATAGAATTGAAGTCAAGGAGTCTATAACATACCTCATCATTATGGTTCTCTCACTATGTGGCTGATGCGTACACCTGGCCACAACTGACCGAAGACCATTCAGATTTGTTTTATCTTACTGCTCTTGTAGACTAGAGCTGCCTTCAGACTCAAAACCTGTCAATGAAATGAAATGTAGGTCCACTAAAAATTAATACCAAACCCAGATACTATTGCACATGCCAGCAAGATTCTGCTGAAGGGACCCTGATATAGCAGCCTCTTGTGAGGCTATGCCAGTGCCTGGCAAACAC
>NC_034593.1:127215806-127236632 GCF_900095145.1 Mus pahari | reverse complement strand
GGAACTTTTGGGATAGCATTTGAAATGTAAATAAAGAAAATATCTAATAAAAATGGGAAAAAATAATAATAAAGAAGCCAACACAAGCATTTAACACAAATAGAAGACAGGTAAAGTACTTTAACTATAATCTGAGAAAATATATAAATGCCTTAATGATGGGCATAGTGTTAAACTATGAAGTGGCTATAAATAAAAGCTAACCATAACTGGTTGACATATCAACAACACCTGATGGATGTGGTGAGGGAACACAGTCTCTGGTAACTGTACAATTCAAATGTCGTCAAGCTATAGCCTGAGAAGTACATGAAGATGACTTTATGTTATCAGTGACAATGGCAATTCCTGAATCCCTTCTTGCATCCCTAGGGCTTTCAAGCAGATCCCTCAGACAGACACCTTCTTGGGGAAGACTACACAGATATGGATTAATGGTCATAGCTAGAAAGGTCATTTTCTCATAGGAGGAATAATTGCTTATAGTGAAGATCTCTCCAAATGTTCAGATAAGTCAAAGGACCCCATGTATTCATATCAGCGTTTGTGTGTTGTGTTCAGAGAATTACGGAATTTGCATTCTACCTCAAAACCTTGCAGTATGCAATAATAACTTCATAAATTTGATACATTAGTAACAAGTATTTATAAATTTCTTTTATTGAAAGTGGATTTTGAAAATAGAACATAGACTACCTTAACAGAAAATGAAAAAAAATATTTTCAGCAACATATTCAGAAAGTAACAAGTTCCAAATAAGAGATTCTAACATTGATTTTTTGTGTGTGTGTAGTGGAGGGTGAATTTGGTACTAACATCATAAATTAATCAACTTAACTTGTCATGGTCAATTAGCTTTGCATCCCAAAGGCCATTATATGAGGGAAATATTTCTTCTCATGAAGATTGGGGAAGTTCCACTGTAGAAACAGATGGCGAGCCAACGGGGTTTACTTGGATAATCCAGATAATGTCATACTAAGTGACTTTTTTCAGCAGGAAGTCAATTTCATTGGATGCTAGTGCCGCTTTTCACCAACTACCAGTCTCTTCGTGGCCCTCTATCAGACCTGTTAACCACTGACAGGCAAACAGAACTGTAGGCATCTTGGAATAGTCAAAGAGTATTCCCTACTTACCCTAAGCCTCCGAGCTACCAGGTGAATCCATGCTCTCTAACTACTTAAACAGGGGAGTTCAATTCAATTTCACTATTTGGAAGAACTATTAGCTATGGAAAAGCATGTATGATCTCAATAGTATCAGTCATATGTGTGTGTGTGTGTGTGTGTGTGTATGTATGTATGTATGTATGTATGTATGTATGTATGTATGTATGTATATATATATGTATGTATTCTTCTTACCTAATGAAAATAGATGTGATTGTTTAATTTAAGCTCAGGGTAAATATAATATGAACTTAGGCTTAGCATAAATTTAGACCAGAGTTTATTTCCCCTTCCACATTCCTGAACTCTGACTTGTTTGAGTTTAGCCCACAGAGTCATTTTCCTACCAGAACATGAATCTCACTGGTATTTAATCCTTTGAATTGACTCACAGCTTCAGCCAACGCCAATAGGCACTGTGGAGCTGGAACGGTCATGGCAGACACAGTGCTCTCCCTGCCAGGATCCTTCCTGGGCAGCTTTACTACTGTGCATTTGTTTGTGAACACGAATTTCCATGTTGACAGATTCCAGTACAAAGAGAAAAGATCTCTGCCTCTGAGAGGAAACAACCTTTAGAATTCGGTGACCGCTTTGATAGCAAAATCTGTAGCTGGGCAATTGGCATTCTAAAGCAAGAGCTCTTACCTTTGGCCAGATTGGAATCAGTTTCAAATAGACTTGTCTGGAAGAAACAAGCAGACTGGCTTTCATTGGCACTGCTAAACCTTGTCTTAATGCCTACCTATTTCATTATTTCCCGACTCAGCAGGAACACTGGTGTTGTTGAGGAATGCTGATAACCCTTCAGTCCGATGTGCATGCTTAAACATCCACATTTTTAGACAGAAAAGGAGCAAGGATCCTCCATTGGCATCTTAATCTTCGGACTTGGCATCAATTTCATGTCATATGCACATCAGAGCATGAGGGACAACCTACATATCATGTTCACATTTGAGTCTTTTATAAAGTTGTCCAATAAGGATAGAAGAGGTAGCAGGAACTGCGAACCAAATTCCCAAAGATGTGTATTTCACCCAGGTTTGCTCATGTGTATGGCCATGGTTTGCCAACATTCCATCAGCTCAGTCTGCCTTCCAGTACAAGTCACAGTTAGCCATGCCCTGAGTGTGAGTGACAGCACTGTTTTCACTTCTCCTCTCTACCCAATAAGACCCAAGCCAATTTGATTCATTTGCTTATTTGATCAAAGGAATCTTAAGGTTATTTTCAGAAAAAAAATTAATGTGAATCTAGTATGTGTTTCTCTCTCTCTCTCTCTCTCTCTCTCTCTCTCTCTCTCTCTCTCTGTGTGTGTGTGTGTGTGTGTGTATGTATGCCACATAAGTGCAGGGTCCCACAGAGATCAGAATAGGGGCACCAGATTCACTGTAGCTTGAAAGCAAACAATTATGAGCCAAGGGACATGAGTGCTAGGACTTAAAATGGAGTCTTCCAGGAAATGCTCTTAACTTCTAAGACATTGACACCACCCATTATGGGCATTTTTTTTAAAGCAGACAAATGCAGAGATTGTATTGAGTTCTCTACTTTTATGGTTGTGCTCCAGTCCCACGACCACTGTCTGAAGAGGGCAGCACAATGGATAGCCATGGCATTCCAAGCTCACCTCATATAGCAGCATTAGTAGGTTATTTCAGTTGAGAGAACATAGACCAGAGTTTAGGTAATTCTTTGATACAAGTAAGAGGCAAGTCTAAGTCATTTGAACCCAAGTCTAAATGACTTTGGGACTATTTTCTTCTGTATTAATGATAATGGTAAAACCACCTGCATATCTTGTCAATTTGGAGTGGTTGGTAGAGGCTTTCTGGGAGTTTGTCTTTTAAAGGAAACATATGTCATGTTAAGGGCCAAGAAAGGAGACTTAATATACAGTAGGGATCAGTTCTGTCAGGACTGCTATGGCACTGTCAACAGGATCATTTGGTCTCCCCTAGACTGGCCCTCTAAGCTGTATGTAGGAAAACAAGGTTTTATAACCTTCCACATTACCACTCACAGTTGAAGTGTTGTACCAGTGGGCTCAACTTCAATCAATGCTTTACAAACAAGAAATTTTCCAGTAAGAGGGATACACTAAGGAGCAATCTCAGCAGGATGTAAATGCAAGTTGTCCATGGTTCATTTCATTAGTGCCAAGCAAAAGCAGAGATTGTTATGCTCCCCAAAATGGTGGCACCCGCATACATAAAAATGTACAAATAGTGACTCCTGAATTATCAGTCATCCAATTCATACCAGGCCCGAAGAGCCATATCTGCCCAAAAGGACATTGCTGCTCCCTGGCAGATTCCAATAATAATCTCTCCTGTACCACTTTGCACAGCTTCAAAACCGGCCTTTATCAAAATAAAGTACCATGTTGTACCATTATTCGTAAGCCATCTAATTGTCTAAGGAATGATACCATGGTTCCTGAAGTCTTATTCTTAAGGAGGAGCTGGAATGCTTGGTTATTGAGGATTATAGCACTCAAAAATAGTCTTATCCCTCACCCCAACAGAAAGACCAAAGATTTTGATTGTGGGAATTTGAATAATTACTCTTAAGAATGCAAGAGGCTCCCAGAATTCAACAGGGATGAGATTAGCTGAAATGCCCAACAAAGGGGAGAGAGAACCTGAAGAGACCAAATCCAGAGGTTAGGCAAGCCCCCCACCCCCCAACCCACCCCCACCCCCAGCGTGCGCGCTGTTGGAGGATAGGGCCACCCACTCATCTCCAAATTCTTAACCCAGAAGGGTTCCTGTCTAAAGGAAATACAGAAACAAAGTGTGGAGCAGAGACTGAAGGAAAGGCCATCCAGAGACTGCCCCACCTGGGGATCCATCCCATATACAGTCTCCAAACCCAGACACTATTGTGGATGCCAAGAAGTGCATGTTGACAGGAGCCGGATATAGCTGTCTCCTGAGAGGCTCTGTCAAAGCCTGACAAATACAGAGGTGGAGGCTTGCAGAGGAAGCTTGACTGAGCAGGGGGTCACCAATGGAAGAATTAGAGAAAGGACTGAAGGAGCTGAAGGGGTTTGCAACCCCTTAGGAAGAACAACAATAATAACCAAGCAGATCTCCCAGAGCTCCCAGAGACTAAACCCCCAAAGGGACCCATGGCTTCAGCCGCATATGTAGCAGAGGAGGGCCTTGTTGGGCATCAGTGGGAGGAGAGGTTCTTGGTCCTGTGAAGACGCGATTCCCCAGTGTAGGGGAATGCCAGGGTGGTGAGGTGAGAGTAGGTGGGTGGGTGGGTGGGGGAGCACCCGCATAGAAGCAGGGAGAGGGGAATGGGAGAGGGGGCATCCAGAGGGGAGACCAGGAAAGGGGATAACATCTGAAATGTAAATACATAAAATATCCAATACAAAAAAAGAATGCAGGTATCTTTCAAGGCAGCATCTACAGCGTATAGAAGAGCCAGTTAAGATGTTGCCATCATCATCAAGTTTTACAATTATACTGGGAAAGAATGCAACTGACTCAACATCAAGCCAAGATGGGACAGCAGAAGTTGTTCAGGCCGTGAAGGGAGGCTTGGCGGAACATCAACAGGCACCAGGGACTCTAAGCAATGACATCAGAAATTGCTTCTCTATGGGAAATGATCTTTTGATAGCTTGAATTTTAAGCAGTTGCAATAATTAGGACCATTTTCCTCATCTATAAATAAGTTTAGCATTATCACATTGTTACCGCTTATTCTAGGACATATTTTTCAGCTTTAAAGTGACTTCAGGCGAAGTCTACTTATAGAGCTTGGACTGATGGATGTGTGTGTGTGTGTGTGTGTGTGTGTGTGTGTGTGTGTGTGTCAGTGCATGTTCTGTGTATGCAACAGAGCAGTTCAGAGTGTTTCTCTCTAGATTTTGGTGTGGTTTATCTTTCTAATTCTTGCAAAAAAAAAAAAAATCTCTTGCATTTAATGAACTTGAAACTAAACACATCCCTGAATGTAATTTGTTAGAATAGGAATGAGCAAACAGAAAGTGATTATGAAGTCACAGGAGTAGAACGTGGGCTCGCTCATTTTTGTGGATTCATGTGAGCAATTAAAGTTTTTATTTGTGCATAAAATAACAAGTAGCTAAACAAGTGGAGATATACAGTACATCACACTTTGGTTTGAATCATGAGTGGGGATCATGATTTCCCCTCTCTGACAGGCCACAAAAATACTATGACCCTGGTTCCCAGAATCTGAATATTTCCCAATGGAGAACAAGGCGCTTTATAGGTGACATTAAGTTAATGGCCTTGAGTCATCTACAGGGCAGAGTATCCTCACAAGTAGCATTAGAATGGAGAAAGGGTCACGAGAGGGTAAAGGGAAATAACGGGACAGTAGAGGTTGCGGTCATTTGATGGCTGGGTTTGGAGGAGTCAAGGCCAGCTTCAAGAAGGAGGCGAATGGCAGAACAGGTGTTTTCCCGCAGAGGCTGCTGAAGGCGTTCAGCTCAGAGAAGCTTGGAATTAGCCCCTTAAGACTTCGTTTATACACTTTTGCTTTCTAGAACTGTATGACAATACGTTGGCGAAATTGGTAAGTGAGCAATTGTCTGTTACAACAGCGGTGGGAAGCTGAGACAGTAGGAAACTAACGCGGTGGAATGACTTAAACTGAAAGCAACTCTCTTTTAGAGCATGCACGGACTGTACTGACGACCCTGGCAAGCGTTTAGCAGATGTGCAGCTCAGTCTCCATGTAGGCCACCCAGAAACTGGACAGGGGTTGTCCCTAAAGCTGTTGCCTGTCTGTGGAACCCATTCCCCAACAGGGCAGCCTTGTCTGGCCACAGTGGGAGAGTATGTGCTGGGGGTGGGGTCAATATCCTCAGGGGTCCCATCCTCTCAGAGGAAAAGGAGAGGTTGTACAGAGAGAGGAACTCTGTGCAGAGAATATTGGGGCAGGGGGCAGCTATAGGAATGTAAATAAATAAATAATAAAAATAATACAGGTATTGTTTGATTAGTAAAGAGAAAAGTCAATACAATTACTGTTACTGAAATGTTTGTCACTAGTACAGCGCGTTAAGAGAATGTGAGGTATGCCTCATCGACAGAACTAGCACTAAGTTTCAAGAACCCTTGGCAACAAGAAATTGCCTTCCAAACCCTGCCCATTTCACATCCTCCCTCATTCTACTCTATTTATTATACCTCCCATTATAATGCTAACTGACTGGGCTCTTTTAATTATGCCATTATATAAACAGGTTATAATACTGTAAGATAAAAGGTAGGAAGATAAATTACTTTACTGACAAGGCCACTCTCCAGGGATGAAATTGTATCTTATTTATCCCTGGCACTGAAGCAATCATCTGTCATCAAATATAGGAAATGATAAAATGTGATTGATAAATTAATAAAAAAGAGAAATTCAACATTTTTTACTATTCTTATTTGAGATGATAATGTTATCATTCATCCCTTCTCTTTAGTCCCTCCAATAACATTTCCCTATGCCCCTTCCTTGCTTTCTTTTAAAATTACAGTCTCTTTTTGTAATTAAGTAGTTATATAGCTTTTATGTAGCTCATTTGGCTCCTGTTAAAAATTTTGGATTTTTATATTGTTGTTGTGTGGAATGTTTTGTATGCATGCATGTATGTGCACCACATGCATTTCTGGTGCCTTCTGGGATTAGAAGACAGCATTGGACCCCATGGAATTATAGCTACAGGTGGCTGTGAGTCAACATATGGTAATCAAACCTGGACAGACACACAGCCAGGCAGGTCCCCTACAGGAGCACCACATGCACTAAACCACCTAGACATCTCCCCAGCACTTTCCCAGGGCCCTTTCAGCATTTCACGTCCAAGTCAGATGTTCACCAATATTTTCCTAGCTGCCCTCTTCCCAAAATGATGCTATTCCCCACGTCCTCATAGCCTTTTTGCTCTACTGCACAGTTCATGCCGGGCTCTGACACGCAGCAAAACTAGTTCTGCATGCTTTCTGTTTCCCTGATAAACTCTAAGTTCTTGATGGTCAGAAGTATGTGATGCACTTGAACCCGTGGTCACCATTCAACCTGCAGCTTCAATAATTTGAATCTGTTATGTAATAATTACTCTTCAACTTAAAAAGGAATTGCCATGTTTTTTCGCCTTAATTCTATAAAATAATGTCTTTAAAGCTATAAAAATATTTCCCCAAGCTTTTATACCTCTTCAGTTAAATCACACCTTTTCTCATTAACTGGCCCTATTCTATGCCACAGTAAAGAAAAAAAAAATCTTACAGGGAGTTGTTGCACTGAGATTTTAGCTTTAATATATCTTATGGTGGTACCTCTTAAGATAAATGAGTTATTTTACTTTAATATCAAATTTAAACAATTAAAATGAGTCTCTGGCACAAACTCATTTCACTCTACTACAGAACATTTTCTTACTGCTGTTAAATCTTCATTACTTGTGAGGACATTAATACCTACCTATAGATAATATCTTTATCTGGTAGTCCTGTGATTTATAGATAAGCATGAGGCCTAAACAGTGGAGGCCTTAATGAAAGGCTTCATAGGAAACTCTTCACAATGTAAAAGTGTATCCCCGAATTATTTCCTGGGACCTAAAATAATATGAATATCCAACGTATGTCTCCACATCAAGGAAGTAGAGAGCAAGAATTACACACTGTCAAACTCTCTACACTTCCTCCCTCTTTCAACACACCATAAGCTCAAAGGTGGTGATTCTACCATTAGAATGTGGTACACCACATAATGATGACAGAGTCTGTAGATCACAGGTGGGCCTTCCAAGGCCACATGCAAAGTTGTCACAACTGCAATGAAGAATCATTTTCAGTCTGAACTCTCTAATATTTATATCAAAAATAATCCCATGCTGAAGGATCAAAGGTGATCTATATCTAGGGGCTAGGGTTTTGTTGAAACACTGGAGGATTTTTTTTTTCAAAGAAGTATGAAAAAAAGTATTTATTTGTTTGTTTGTGTGTTTGAGAAAACTGAATTGAGCCAGAGGCTACTGAGAAGATAAAGATTTCTCTCAGAGAGGGCTAAACTCCAAAGCACGAAACTCCCACCTGTGCAAGTACAGAAAACACATCATTACAATTGGAAACTCCTGCATATGTCTTGTCTAAATCGTAGAATTTCTTTTCAATGAAACAGTGACTAAGGGTCTAGGGTCATCGATTGTAAGTTTCAAATATCTCAAACGTTATTTACAAAGTTGTTTCTGTCAAACATGACAGTGAGCTACTTGGGAAGAACATCTTGGCACCTCTATTAACCCGAGTGGTATCATGTTTTCCTAAGCAATGATGGAGAGAGTGCGCACTGAACAGATAGAGTGGTACTCCAGGCTGTGGGTGTTGAGGGAGGCAGTTAAACCATGAGGAATTCTTATGAACTGTTGCAAACATGACACTGGCCTGTGGGAGTATTTCTACCAGGCAACCAGCAAGCCCTACATTCGTGCCTACCCCATCTGTAGTACCTGATCAGAACACAGAATCTAGGATAGACAGTCCTATAGCTGACTTCGCTTTCTCATAAAATCATTGTGAGATAAGACACAATATTTATTAAGGGTGCTACAAAATTAAATGTGAAATTTGAGGATATTGTTGGAATATAATTCTAAACTAATTTGTACCACGTGATGAATTATGGCATTAAAAGAATTAACATCGATCGGAGGGGAGGGGCTTTTTTTTTTGTTTTATAAAAAAAGCCAACACAGATAGAAATACATAGAAACAAATAACACAATTGTGCTTGGAGATAGAGAGTTATTTCATTCACTCAAGGTCGAATTTGGAACTTCTCACCAGAATAGCGGACACAACATTAGAGTTTGGAAGATACAGCTTTTAGATGGCTAATATTTTGAAATTAAATATTTGTTTATTCATTTAGTTATTTAACATTTTAATTTATTTTTATGTGATTTTAAATGTGGTCTGATATTGACTCAGGCCCTGAAATGAATGCATGTTTAGTCACCATAAAGGATTCATTCTTTAATTCAGGGACACCTATTCCATTATTGTAGGCTTCTACATTGTCAATATTATCTCATTTGCATATTTTGGCTTCCTTAGGACTGCCATGCTTGAATGCTACTCTTTACATCCCTTTATGTTCCCTTGCTCATCCATGCCCTCTTCCTTCCCCAAATAGCTCTTTCTGCTTTTATATCATATTCATATGCATATGCATATATAAGCAAACAGAATTAACTACATATTTTGCATATGTGTGGGAGAAAACATGTGTATTTATCTCTCCCCCATGCCCCCAGTTGATCTACTGCTCACCTAACTATCCACCCTCAGAATTTCTTCTCAATGTAGTGCATCTTCACTTTCATAACCTGCTTTTACTTTCTGTTGGAAATCAGTCTGGTGGTTCCTCAGAAAATTGGACATAGTACAACCTGAGGACCCAGTATACCACTCCTGGGCATATATCCAAAAGATGCTTCAACATGTAACAAGGACACATGCTCTACTATGTTCATAGCAGCCTTATTTACAATAGCCAGAAGTTGGAAACAACCCAGATGGCTCTCAACAGAGGAATAGATGCAAAACATGTGGTACATATACACAATGGAGTACTATTTAGCTGTTAAAAACATGACTTCATGAAATTCTTAGGCAAATGAATGGAACTAGAAATTATCATCCTGAGTGATGTAACCCAGATACAAAAGGACATACATTGTATGTACTCACTGATAAGTGGGTATTAGCTCAAAAGCTCAGAATACACAAGCTACAACTCATAGACCACATGAAGCTCAAGAAGAAGGAATACCAAGGTGTGGATGCTTCAGTCCTACTTAGAAGGGGAAACAAAATAATCATAGGAGATAGAGGGAAGAAGGGACCTGGGAGGGGGAGAGGAAGGGGAGGGGTAAAGGGGGGCAGGATCAGGTGTGAGAGGAGGCAGGGTGAGAAGTACAGAGGGTCAGAAAATTGAACAGACGTTTGTAGCAGTGGGGGATGGGGAACTGTGGGGGAATAGCCTCTAGAAAGTCCAGGATGCCAGGAAAGCAAGAGGTTTCCAGGACCCAACTGGGATGGCATTAGCTGAAATAACCAACAAAGGAGAGAGAGAACCTGTAGAGACCATATCCAAAGTTTAGACATGGCCCCCAGTCGAGGGATGGGGCCACCCACCTATCTCAAAAGTATTAACCCAGAATTGATCCTTTCTAAAGGAAATGCAGCGCCAAAGAGTGGAGCAGAGACTGCCCCACCTAGGGATCCATTCCATCTGTAGACACCAAACCCAGACGCTATTGCTGATGCCAAGAAGTACTTGCTGACAGGAGCCTGGTATAGCTGCCCCCTGAGAGGCTCTAGCAGAGCCTGACTAATACAGATGCAGATGCTCAAAGACAACCATCAGACTGAGCACAGGGACCTCAATGGAAGACTTAGAGTTAGGGGAAGGACTGAAGGAGCTGAAGGGGTTTGCCCCTCCATAGGAAGAACAACAATATCAACCAACCAGAACACCTCCCTCCCCAACCCCCCATGCAGAACTCCTAGAGACTAAACCACCAACCAAAGACTACACATGGAGTAACCCATGGCTCCAGTTGCATATATAGCAGAGGACTGCCTTATCTGGCATCAATGGAAGGGGAGGCCCCTGGTCCTGTGAAGGTTTGATGCCCAGTGTAAAGGAATGCTAAGGCAGTGAGGAGGGAGTGGGTGGGTAGGGGAGCACTCTCATAAAGGCAGGGAGAGGGAGAGGGGCTCTTAAAAATCCAGTTTTAGACAATGAGTTTGTATGATACAGTTTATACATTTCTACCAAGGCTTTTAGAACTCTTTGCATACATTTTCTAAATGTTTTCCATTACGTTAAGATTGTCACATATAGAATATGTTGTTGAAATGTACAGAGAGAACTCATTTGAATCTTCTGACAACAGTTCCTTTAAAGCTGGGCTGGGGAAAAAAAAGTCTGAATTATCAAAGCAAAGAAAATTCAGCAGGAAACAACAGCCCACCTACTTTTTATGCAAGCCACACTGTGTTGTTAATAAATTCCGTTAAGATGGTATTAAAGACTGCATTTCCCTCAAGCAGTCTCTTAGATATGTAAAACCTGATATTTCATCTTGTTTGAAAATCTTATGTGAATGTAAATCAAGATGAGGTAGCAGAATGTTATTGAACACAATAGTCATCTATTTGACCTACAATGTCTCAGACAAAACTTAATATCAAACAATGCATTTTGCAAGAAAATAAAGTGGGAATCAACTTTCTTGATAGGATAATTCTTGACCTGTGGATCATGTTTTGATTTAACATTTGAAATGGAATCTCTAAGTTTTATTGTTTGGTTTAATACGTATTATTTTTACTGTAATCTGGTTTTTATTGCTGTTTTGTTTGGCATCTAACATGTCCCCAACAGAGAGCATGTTTTCAGTTCTGCTCTCCAGGTTCTGGAAATATCAAGATGTGTGGAGCCTTTCAGGACCCGAGTCCGTAGCTGGAGAGATGGCTCAGCAGTTATGGGCACCTTTGCTCTTCCTCAGGATCTTAGTTAGGTTCATAGCACAGACAGTGACTTGTTCAGGACCACCTGTAACTCCAGTTCCAGTGGTTCCCAGGCTTTCTTTTGGCCTCCACTCATACATACATCCACGCACACATTGCACAAAGACACTCCTACAGACAGACACACACACACACACACACACACACACACTAAAATAAAATAAAATAAGCCTTTAAAAAAAGAGAAGAGGATTGGCAGGTCGCTGGGGTTGAAGTTTTGAACAAGACGCCCAGTACTGGTTTCTCACTGTCCTGTATGCTACTATGTGAACAAGCCTCTCCTGTAAGCTCCCACTGTCATAAATTCTGTGACACATTTTCTACTCCAAAATGTGAGCCCAAATTAACCCTTTCTGAGCTGCTTCTGTCAGATATTTAGTAACTGATGCAGCTTGGGATATGTTTTGACATCCCATTTCACATTATCTGTTCCCTTTGGACTTTTCTATATTTTTCTCTCTTCTTTCCTTATCTTAGAAGTATTTCTTCACAGACATGTTAGACTATGTATTTGTTTAAGTTTGCTTCCATTTTCATCCTTTTTTTTTTTACATTTTAAGAGATGTTTTATCAATAGTTGGAATGACACTTTATTTTTATTCCTGTGACTTTATATGTTTATCATCTTCATTATTTTTTACCTATTTCTACATTGAAAACAAATATCTTTGCAGGTTCAGCTACCTCATTCAGCTTCTGTGCTCCCTTCATGCATGCATCTTGACATTTTTAAGCTTTTTTTCTTAGAATTCTTGTGTTTTGATATTGACATTACTCTTCTGTTCATTTTATAATTTCCCAAAGTTTATCTTTTCCTATTTTTTTTATGTTTTGTGAGAATTTCTCACTTAATCACTAATGTCACTGTTTTATTTTTCTTGTCCATTTTCTCATTGCAGTAAGTGACAATTTTATTGAGATAGAGTACATACATTTACTTTCTTAGTGTCCAATGGCTTACTCGCAGTTGTTTGTCTACCAACACAATTGAGAAGATTTCAACTAAGTATAACAAATTTAAAAACCTCATACACATTTCTCCCTTCTAATTCTGTCCAACTTCTTCAGTGCCAGACAATTCTTATATAACATCTTCCTGTTTAGATTTCATAGTAGGATGTCTCATGGGCATATATTCATTTTGTCACTTTTTGTTCTTTGTTTCTTTCAGATGACATCAAATCATAAAGGTTCCTACATACTATACATTAGTACTTAATTTAATTGAATTGCTGAATAGTATTTCTTGTTTAGGCATTCTATATTTATCAATTTATGAGTTTAACAATATTTGGCTGTATTTGCATACATATAAATATGGATCTAAGTTTGTTTATCATAAGTAGCACTATTATCAACATCAGTGTTGGGGGGGGGGTCATGTGCTGATGTGTGCTTCTTTCTTGGATACATATCTAGTATGGAACTGTTGAGCTAAACAGAGTCTCCACATTTCATGTATTGAAGCATTCCATAAGGCTATTCTCTAAAGGTATCCACCGCTGTTCTATTCCAGACAGCTAACTACAAAGAGTCTACACCCAAGCAATGCGTGTTATCACTTAAACAGAATTATCCTCATCATGGTTTCTCCTTGTGAATTAAATTTGCATT
Organism: Mus pahari; assembly: GCF_900095145.1. Lineage (NCBI taxonomy): Eukaryota > Metazoa > Chordata > Mammalia > Rodentia > Muridae > Mus > Mus pahari. The sequence goes on along the minus strand of NC_034593.1, from coordinate 127,223,259 downwards.
TCTCTAATGTCTAATGTGTGTATTAGCCATTTTTGTGGTTTCTATTCGGAACTTTTATTCTTTTTTGAGTTACATTTCATTATTTAATTTAACAGTTCTTCATGCAGTTCTTACATGTAATATGATAAAAAGAAACATGTTTAGTTAATATTATATATATATTAAATCATGAGTACATAAAATTGTGTGTCAATGTATTATCATTATTGTAGTATATATATAGTATCATTGTTATAAAAATACAGTCTCTCACTGCAACCAACTACATTGATTATTGGCCACTGAGGGAAGGAACCAAGACTTTGGGCCTCACCTGCTGGTGATTTAGGATATGATCTGTGGGAAGAACCTAAGGGGGCAACGTCTTCGCTATTTTAACTTTCTCGGCCACCTCTGACCTAGTCCTTCTCCTTATGCCACCTTCTGCGTTCACCTTAACCCATATCAAATTTTACACTCTGAACAGTATGGGGTTCCTTTTTGTAAGAATCTACTTTTAGTCAGTTTAAAATCAATAGCATCACAGCTTTTGTCTGAATTGATATTTTCCTGGAATACTTCACTTGATCTTTGACACTGTACTTTGCACTGGACTGTTTCTTTCAGAAAACAAAACAAAACAAAACAAAACAAAACAAAACAAACCCTCTTAGACAAAAAGCAAGGAGAGGAAGGCTCTCAACCCTTCTCTCCTGAGATGTCAACTTCCTGCTGTGTCCACTGGATCTCAACACGGTTCTCGCTGGATGTTGCCCTCTGGCTCAGTCTGCTGTGGTACCTCAGATTCTCCTGTGTGTTCACAAGGTACAGATAAGTGCAGCTGGCCTCCCCGACCCTGTAACTGCGGTGTTCTCACCCTGCGTGTGCATCTCGCTCTCCTCTGGTATCAGCTCCCAGACTCCCCGGTGCAGGTGGCTCCTAAGTATTGACCCTCAGCACGGGCTCTTTGCAGAATGTCTCAGGTCATCAAACCATCACTGCTATTCTCTTCTCTGGCTGCTCAGGAATGAAGGACATTTTTATCTCGGGGCAATTATCACTGAAAAATTTATCTTATTTAAAGCATTCCTATTCTGCATCACTGGGTATCTTTGTCATATTCCCTTAAGGCTTAATCACATGTAAGTGATATGTAAAAATAACCTTTAAATTGTTGTTTGCCGAGATGCCACCAGGGATGGATGGCACACCCACAACTTAAAACACTTTTATCACTGGCATAAGAAAGACATTGAGGAAGGGACAGACTTGAGAGAGATGAGGTGAGAAGCAACAGCCTATTTATCTCAGATAGAAATACTAGCTAGTGCAGGATATCAGGAATAAAGCAAACATCACAAATGATAGTACCACACGAGATTCTTAGACACAATGTCCCTCCTGAGTCTTTCAGTGCAAAGTGTTGCCTGTTTTGGTTTTATAGTCTAGAGCTGGATTTAGACCAGGCTGGGCAGCAGACATCATTACAAAAGCAGTTTTGCTTTTAATTATTTTCTCTCCTCTGGTGCCCTTTTGGGTATTAAAACCTATAAACTATTTTTGAGAAATAATAATATTTTCAATAATATAAATGAGCTTATTTTCCATTTTATTTATTCCTTCCTTTCTCCTCTTCTTCTGCCTCCTCCTTCTTTTTCTTTTTCTTCTTCTTTTTCTTCTCTTTCTCCTCCCCCTCCTTCTCCTCCTCCTCCTCCTCCTCTTCTCCTCCTCCTCATTCTCCTTCTCCTTCTTTCCCCCTCAGTTTTTTTTTTTCTGGCAAAAATACAAAATCCAGTTTTGTAGCCCAGACTGCCCTAAAATTCTCTACATAGGCCAGGATAGCCTCAGCTCTCAGATTTACAATCCTGCTCAACGAAGGATGCTCCCCCCTGCCTTTCCTAGGCTCACTCTTTGTCCATGTTTTATTTATTTTTAACAATAAAGGCCTCTGAAACATGAGCATATCTCCAAAGCTTCTTTTTCTTTCAATGCCGTGTGATATGCCCCTCAAAGCGTTCCGTGCACTCAATATTGAGATGAAGGAGAAATTGTAAGGCTCTACTTGCCCCATGTCCAAGAGAAGTGACACAAATGTCACTGAGAATTTCACTTTGCATTTTACTAACAGTAGCTGAAAGACAAGTGTCAAGTCTGTAACTATATATTGATAAAACTAACATAGAAACGCCCTGACGTTTGCAAACATAGCATTAAATTTTCCATTGATTGGATATTGGATTGGTTATTTGTACAGCTCCTCAACAGATTGGTATGGTATTTATTAATTTTTACTTATCATTCATTTTACATCCTGATCATAGTGCCCCTCCTTCCTCTCTTTCCAGTCTCACCTTTACAAATCCCTCCTCCAACTACCCCTCCTCTTCTCCTCAGAGAAGGAGGAACTCCCTTGGGTACCACCACACCTGTGACATCCTCTTTCTCTGAGGCCCAACCAGGTAGTCCTGGTGCCAAGGAATAGCCTGGGCTTGGAGAAGGGTTCTGAAAGAGTGGATGTCTAGGAGCTGTGAAAGCAAAGGACTGGACGTCAAACTGTGGGTACAAGCTGGCAGCCTATGCCCTGCTGGAGATAGCTTTCCAGTTTGCTTTCTCTCTGATCTGCTTTCTCTCGAGATTTCTGGACAGCTCTCTCTCTCTCTCTCTCTCTCTCTCTCTCTCTCTCTCTCTCTCTCTCTCTCTCTCTGTTCTGCTTGAGACAGTTCTCTAAATAGCTCTCTCTTGGTATTCTAAAAATTTGCTCTGGATAGCTCATCTCCTGCAGATCATAAGCCTCTCCTTTTATTATATATACCAATCTAGTCATTTACTAGATTATCCTATAAATCTGTGTCCAGGGGCCCCAGTCCCTTAATTCTTAAGAGACAGCAAACACACATTTTCTTTTAACATTGCAAGATCTTCCTGCCTCTGTTAAGCACAGAAGACAAACTAGCTGGATGTGACCCAGTCCTAAAATTACCATGTCTACCACACCTAGGCCTAACCTTCCTGTGTCTCAGACTGACCTTGAACTCAGAAATCTGTCTGCCATTGTATTTTTCTGACAAACTGGCTCATTAATGCAGCTGCCTTCGTTCCTTTAGATTCATGAAGCTCCTTATACAATTCATATTGCATCTTTATATTTTTGCATAGTTGAGAAATATATATTTTCCAACTCACGTTTTTAAAGTTCTTTTCCACAGGATTAGAGGCTGTCCTGCAGGTCCCAGCGTTTTTCGTTTTGCTGAGCCATTAGTCAAACCTTTGCCTCCTGGTCTCATGCTGTCTCAGATTATCATGGACTCATTAACGTTAACAGGGAGGGCATTCCTCAGAGGAACTTGAAAATATGTACATTATTATACTGGCAAGCCTTATGCCATGACAGCCACTGGCACTGGGGAGGTTCATGGCTGCTGGCCCTGTCCCAGGGATGAGACACGTGTTGTGTTACTCTGTACCCACCAAAGCCATGCCAGACTTGTCACCAGGTAAGGATAGGGGATCCAATGGCAGAGAAAAGAAACCCAGATAGCCCCTGCTCCACATTTGCTACAAATTTATAGGGTGCTTGGATCCAGCTCCTGCACGTTGCCTGTCCATCCATCACCAATGACTGTTTTGTTTCCCCTTCTGAGTGAAATTTGTGCATTCTTCCTTGGGACCTCTTTATTACCCAGGTTTATTGGACCTATGGATTGTAGCATGATTGTCCTGCACTTTATGGCTAATGTCCAGTTATAAGTGAGTCATTGCCATACATGCCTCTCTGGGTCTGGGTTACTTTACTCACTGAGGATGATATTCTCAAGTTCCATCCATTTGCCTGCAAAATTCATGATGTCTTTTTTCTTTTTAAGTGGCTGAATAGTATTCTATTGTTTAGAAGTACCAAATTTTCTTTATACATTCTTTCAGTGAGGATATCTAGGGTTTTTTTTCCAGTTTCTGGCTATTAATGAATAAATCTGCTATGAACATAGTTAAGCAAGTGCCCCTGTGGTATAGGGGACATCTTTTGGGTATATGACCAGGAGTGGCATAGCTGAGTCTTGTGGTAGATCTATTTCCAGTTTTTTGAGAAACTACCAAATAGATTTCCAAAGTGGTTTTACAAGTTACCACTCCCATCAGCAATCAAGGAGTGTTCCCCTTGCTCCACAATCCTGTCAACATGTGCTGTTTTGAGTTTGTGATATTATCCATTCTCATAGGTAAGATAGAATCTCAGGGTCATTTTGATTTGCATTTCCCTGAGGAATAAGGACATTGAACATATTTTTTTTTTATGTGTTTCTCACCCATTTGAGATTCCTTTCTAGAGAATTTTCTGTTCAGCTCTGTATTCCATTTTTAATTGAGTTATTTGGTTTGTAGGAGTCTAACTTTTTGAGTTCTTTCTATATTTTAGATATTAACCCTCTGTCAGTTGTAGGGTTTGTGAAGATCTTTTTCCAGTCTGTAGGCTTCGTTTTGCCCTGTTGATGGTGTCCTTTGCCTTGTGGAACCTTTTCAGTTTCATGAGGTCCCATTTATCAGTTGTTGCTCTTAGAGCCCGAGCCACTATGTCAGGAAGTTGTCCTGTATACTAATGTGTTACTCCCCACATTCTCTTCTATCAGACTTAATGCATCCAGTTTTATGTTGAGGTCTTTAATCTACTTGGACTTTACTTTTGTGCAGGATGATAAATATGGATCTTATACACTCTGGAGAAATAGACTAGAGCATATAGCATGATTCCAACAGCAGTAAGCAGTGTGGGTAGATAGGGGAGTGGGTAGTATTAGGCAAAGCGGCATAAGGAAGAGTTCTCTAAAATGAGACAATGTAAGTACAGCTTGAAAGATAAGGAATCACAGTGGGGACATCTGAGGGCAAGCATTCCAGGAAGCAGAAATGAGAACAAAAGAACAGAAAACCAAAGAAAGCAAAATTTAAGACACATGGACATTGGTTTAGACAAATGGAGGTGGAGTAATGACCTCATCAGTCCATGCTATGGCATTACCATACATGTATGTACATTTTCTCCAAGGCAATCTCTGTGCTCCCAAGGCCATAGCTCATGCACTCATTCCAGTTTCGTAAGGACCTGATATAGTCACTCTTGTAACTACAGATACTCATGGTACACTGAGGAATCTTTTAATATAAATTAATCATGACACTCAAAACCATAAAATGGCTTTCTCTTTTTACAATTTATTTTCCTGAGAAAATTCTTTAAAATCAGTATTACATTATTACATTTTCCTAAGTAAGATCTTTTCACTCTTGGCAGCTACCTGTGTATCCTAAATCTGAAAAACATGAAAATAAAATTGAACTCAAAAAATTCACTTGAAAAGAACCCTGTTCATGAGAATCCATTATTTATACTACTGTCCTCTTAATCTTTATTAGGTTTGGGGAAGCCGTGTTGTGCAAAAGGAAGTGATTGATTAGACTTTTCCCATGCTCCTCCGTCTGTGCTCATGCGTGAATTGATTTTCTAGTTTTCTGCAGTCAAAAGTTGTGAGCAGTCTGAAACCGGCATGAAGGCTGACAACACAGACGCTGGGGACTGGCCATGGAGAGGATCAGTTAGAAGGTAGAGTGGACTGCACAAATGTGCCAGAGGCATGCATTCCAACTGTCAAGCTCTTGAAGCCATATAGATTAAGAATAAAGTCCTTTGATACATTTACTGATCAATCACAAAACTATAAACACACACAGCAAGAGAGAGAAACACAGAGAGAGAGAGAGAGAGAGAGAGAGAGAGAGAGAGAGAGAGAGAGAGAGAGGCACAGAGAGAAGGTTTGTTAGTTCCCAGACACAATAAAAAGTATTTAACACTAGGTATTTCTACATTTAAAGTCTTAAGACCCTTGAAAAATAAATACCATAAAAATTGGACTGTGGCTCAAATAGGGAGACCGACAAAAGCGCTAATGTTTCTTGTGGTACTTTAGTTCTGATTTATATTATCAGATAAAATGCCACCTGCATTTAAGTCACTTTCTCTTATCTTTTGTCTAAATAAATGATTTCTAAAACACTAAACTGTTCACTGAGCAGAAACAGGTTAAGGTAAATATAGCAAATGATCATATATATCATATTATTTTACCATTTAATTTGTATGTAACCATACTTTTTTGGGTTCTTTTATCTACGATCCTTCTCCGTCCCAATCCCTTCTAACCCCCAAGACTAGATAGATGAGAAAAAGGATGGGGTGGGGAGGGACATAGATCTTTTTGGACTACTCCCTGCTGATTAGGGACACTGAGTTCCTGCGGCAAGTCCAGTCTTCATCTTCAGGATAACCAACCATCAAACCAGCAAACCAGCAAACAACAAATCCAGCAAACAGCAAAAGCAAAGGCAACAGCAGGAACCTGCAGCTGCAGGGACAAGTAGCAGAGGGGGCAGAAACAGGGGAACAGGGGCCACCAGGCCCTCTCAGGGCTCTGGCATTTACACACTCTCTCAAGAGTCCCTAAAATTCCAAAAGTAAGAGATCTTCAGCTGGTAGAATCATGCCCCTGCCAGAGCATGTGGCAAATCCCAGTCAGCTGCTGTCCACAATCTGAAGCAGCCCCACACCTGGGATTAAAACAAGAACATATTCGCATAACATAGCTGTGTTTTTAAAGAAACCATAATCACCACATTTGTGCATGTATACTTAGCAATGGTTCAAATATGCAGAACCTAGCTTGTGAATAGGAAGGCATAATTAATCTGGAAATGAAGTGTGTTTATCACAGTGATCCTGAAGTGCACCTGCTGTGTGTGCTCAACAGGATCCACTAGGTGAGGTGCCACATTGTACCTCCTGTGTGCACTCACCAAGGTAAATAAGTTCCTTGAGGATAACATGAGCATGTTAAAAATAAATTCTTGAGGGTAACATGAGCATGTTAAAAATAAAGTCTTGTGCTGTAAGATCAAGAATTGACAAATGGGGCCTCATAAAACTGCAAAATTTCTGTAAGGCAAAAGACACTGGCAATAAGACAAAAAGGCCACTAACAGATTGGGAAAGATCTTTACCAATCCTAAATCTGATAGGGGACTAATATCCAATATATATAAACAACTCAAGAAGACAGACTCCAGAAAACCAAATAACCCCAATAAAAAAATGGGGCACAGAATTAAACAAATAATTCTCAACTGAGTAATATCAAATGGCTGAGAAACACCTCAAAAAATGTTCAACATCCTTAATCATCAGGGAAATGCAAATCAAAACAACTTTGAGACTTCGCCTCACATCAGTCAGAATGGTTAAGATAAAAAATTCAGGTGACAGCAGATGCTGGCAAGGATGTGGAGAAAGAGGAACACTCCTCCATTGTTGGTAGGACTGCAAGCTTGTAAAACCACTCTGGAAATCAGTCTGGTGGTTCCTCAGAAAATTGGACATAGTACTACCAGAGGATCCAGCAATATCTCTCCTGGGCATATATCCAGAAGA
>NC_034593.1:127212692-127215626 GCF_900095145.1 Mus pahari | reverse complement strand
TAAAACACATGAAACTCAAGAAGAACGAAGAGCAAAATGTGGGCACTTCGCCCCTTCTTAGAATTGGGAACAAAACTCCCATGGAAGGGGTTACAGAGACAAAGTTTGGAGCTGAGACAAAAGGATGGACCATCCAAAAACTGCCCCACACAGGGGTCCATCCCATAATCAGCCACCAAACGCAGACACTATTGCATACACCAGCAAGATTTTGCTAAAGGACCCCTAATATAGCTGTCTCTTTTGAGGCTATGCCAGTGCCTGGCAAACACAGAAGTGGATGCTCACAGTCAGCTAGCTATTGGATGGAACACAGGGGCCCCAATGGAGGAGCTAGAGAAAGTACCCAAGGAGCTGAAGGGGTCTGCAACCCTATAGGTGGAACAGCAATATGAACTAACCAGCAACCCCAGAACTCCTGTCTCTACCTGCATATGTAGCAGAAGATGGCCTAGTCAGCCATCATTGGGAACTGAGGCCCCTTGATCTTGCAAACTTTATATGCCCCAGTAAGGAGGAACACCAGGTCCAAGAAGGGGGAGTGGGTGAGTAGGTGAGCGGGGGCGGGGAGGGTATAGGGGACTTTGGGGATAGAATTTGAAATGTAAATGGAGTAAATACCTATTAAAAATTGGAAGAAAAAAAGAATACATTTATATGGAGATTTGAAGAAAGATAGCATCGATAATATTTAAAACACATTAGATAGTATATGAGAAATACAGTATAGATCTAAAATTCATTCTGTAAATTACTTATTCTCTACTAAATTCTAGGTATTTTAGGTATGCTCCTTAGTGATTTTTTCACATTAACGATGAAGCACTCACTTATGAAGATATTAGAGATGCCCTCCATTGAAAATTTAAGCTAATTTAAATTATAAAATTAAACATATATAAGAGCAATCATTTATTATGTGTTGTCTTAAAAAGGAAATAAGGTCACAAGACCTAGGTCAGAATTGATTTAAAAAAAAAGAAGCAAAAGGTTAAATCTGCATTTCACTGTTATCAAATATCTAACCAACTCTATAGATACAACTTTTACTCGTTCAACATGCATTTATTGGAAACAGGTTAGAATTTGTATTGGGCAGCATGGAGTTCTACAGTGAAGTTGCTAAGACAGGAAACTTAGATTTATTCACCTCACTATTTGGCAGGAGCTGATCACTCCCAGACATATGAAGAAGTAGAGAATGCAGGTTGGAACAGGAAGTGGAGAATGCCAGCTCCAACAGGAAATGGGTAATTCAGGTTGGAATGGAAGTAGAGAATGCAGACAGGAACTCACCATAAGTAGAACCTTTAAAGGTGGGCAGCTCGAACTTACCTGTCAGCCAGGTCCTTATTCTGAAGAAGCTTAAACATAAGGCTAAGCAAGAGAAGAGTTGTTCAAAGCATGAGTCTCTTGGAGATTTCCAGATTTAAATCACAGCATTGATTATTAGTATATAAGTTTACAGATATATTTCATGAAAAGTTTTATGCAAATTTGCTCCCACAAATTGACTTTCTTTAAAACAAAGCTATCAAGGTCATGCTTACTGTCTAAGATAATTCCTGGCCACGTCAATAGTGTCCCTGCCAGTGGAATTGTAAGGAAGGGGGAAGGGTGCTGTAGGGACAAAAGGACCAGGAAGTGGGAGAGGGTGGATTCAGCCATAATTAAGTAAGCCTGTTACTTTGGATGTTAACTAACAAAGTATTTTAAAATAAAAATGTATCTGTATGAAAAAAAGGCATGGGTATGCAAAACAAAAGAAAAAAAAAGAAGAAAAGAAGAAATATCAAGGTATGGACAGAAGGCACCTTTAATGTGGCAACTTGTGAAGTCAGTTGTTACTCCCCCCAGCTTGGTTTGATATTTTAAAGTTTATGACATAATACAATGCTTACTGATTTATAGAAGAGAAATGATGAATTAATGAAATGAATTGGTAGAAAAAATACTACTGAGCATTTCATAATAATACTAAATCCCTATCGTTCCCAAACCTGATACAGAATTCGATGCTAAAAGAAGACATGAATAATTTTTACTTAAATAATTCATGTCATTACATAACCCAAAGAAACTTTTCCAAAATCAGTATGATACTTGACTACTCTAAGGAGCCTGGCTCTTCTCAAAGAATTCTGGAGTGTTCCTGACACAGCCTCTCTCCAGGGTTTGCAGGCAGACCCTATCATGGCTTCATGGGGACTTGGCTTCCCTGTACCTAGATCAACCCAGGCACTGCAGTTTAGTGCCAGAACTCTCCAGAAACACTCACATCTTTATCCTGGCTCCTCTAGTTAGATGCCCCTCCTCTGAAGCCATTATCCAACTTGCCTCACCGTGCCCACATTTGGGTGGGAAAAGCGGCAGGAATTCAGGATCTGTGTTTTTACTTTTTAATTATTCATAATCGATGAAAAGTATCCTTACACTTAGAGTTACAGCTATCCATCAACTATTGGCATGGTGAGAAATTGTATCTGTGTATTATTCCTGTTCTTGCTCTCTAGCAGTAAGTGAATAATTCGTGGACTATTACTTTGGATTTGGCTCACCCTCAGAATAGCAAAAACACCACTCCGTCACCTGAATGCATAACAGCCATGGACCTCAGACATGACTTCGCAACCTGATTTACTAAACATTATCTATGGGAAGAGACCAGCATTTGGGGCTCTTGAAAAGTGTCTGCCAGGTTCTTAACTGCACCAGTTTTCCATCTTCCACTTCTGTTTTCCCAATCTTTTCTTCTTACTGCTTTGCCCCTTTTTTCATGCATCACCTTTTCTTTGACAAATTACTTCACCACAGAGGACTTGATCTTGACCTCATCACTCAAGTTTGGCAATGTTGATGGTAGCATGAGGGAAGGAAGGAAGGAAGGAAGGAAGGAAGGAAGGAAGGAAGGAAGGAAGGAAGGAAGGAAGGAAG
>NC_034593.1:127184990-127212647 GCF_900095145.1 Mus pahari | reverse complement strand
AGGAAGGAAGGAAGGAAGGAAGAAGGGCTCCTTTCATAATTTGCTTGATCTGGACTTTTGATCTGGGTAGCTTAAAACTGCTGAAAATATTTGTTTACAGATTTCTCATCTGCACTTGGTCATATTTCTTTGGAATTAAAATGTGCTTTTAGTTACTAAAACGGGCTTACCAAGTTTAGTTTGTCAAGTAAGTGGCAATTTGCCTCACAGAAAGTCAGCTCTTTACATCCTTGCCAGTATTTAGTGTTGTTTCGTTTGGAATTATTATCTCAGCTTTTTAAACATGCGTTCATGCTTTTCATATCATGGTTTTAATGTCTATTTCCTCAGTGACAAACTAATTGCCTTTGAAGGTATTTCATGCCATTTGTCCTTTGTGTGTTGTCTGATGAAATGTCTCCTCTTGCCTTTGGCAGAGGGTTTAAGTAGAATGTTTGTTTCTTTAGGTCCTCTCCTCCCACCTCCCCCTTCTTCCTCCTCCTCTTCCTCTCCTTCTCCTCCTCTCCTTTCTCCTCTTTCTTTGTCCCCCCTCCCCCCTCCTTCACTCCCCCCTCCCATCCCCCTCTTCCTTTCCTCTTTCTTTTGGTCCATTGTCAATATGTAACTTGTAAACACTCCCTGTCTGCTACTGGATTGTATTGAGTGACAAATCCAGAAACTATTTTAAGCAGCCATATGTTTTCATTGTTTAGAATCCTGAATTTAGGTCTGAGATCTTGCATAACTTAGGAAACTCAGGCTAGCTGGCCTATGAGGGTGTGTCTGCTGTTCTCTCAATGAGTCAATAAGTAACTAACTGCCCCCATTGCCATATTTTTAAATGTCCTTTCTTCTCCAATGATTGGCTTACACTACAGTTAATGTTGTTGTGTGGATGATATTAGTGAGAGTTCAAGAGAGGGGTCACCAATGGATGGAAGCCAAGACAGCTCCTGAAAGGTTTCCATCACAGGTCTAGTTCATAATCACCTTTTATACTCTAAAACAAGCAGCATTTTACAGAAGCTTCCTGGCTCTCAGCAGGTTGTTAGGGGCAACTACCATAGTTTCAGCTGTGTCTCCAGGTCATTGTGTTCCAGGTAGCAAGTGAAGCCATGCTTGGCAAACCTGCAGTGCTTTGAGTGAGCTTCTAAATAAATGGAAAAAATTCAGCAACTAAGGGTTTTCTACCTTCTACTTCAGTGTTTGTTGCGTATTTCCAAAGAAAACACACTAGCCTGCCCCCCAACCCACCCTCACATTCTACTAATCAGAGTACTCTGATAAAAGATGTTGTTGGACTTTCCCCCAAACCAAGTAATTCTCCTCCAGAAATGAGCCTAATGCTTTCCAATTTAATTCTATTGTGAGAAGTCTGAAGTAAGATCCACAGGGTCAGTATTCAGTCCCACAGGACTGATCCGCCATTTCAGACACCAATCTAAGGCCCAGGTTGAGACCCACACCTCTAAAACAACTGGCCATAAACCAGGGTCCCAGGTCTCCATAGGTATAGTCAGTTAATTTTCTAAACTGGCTCACAAAACTCAGGGAAATGCTTTATTAATATTTACCAATGTATTATTAAAGATTACACCAAGGATACAAGTGAGCAGCCAGATAGAAGACGCATGGGGGGGGGGGCAGGGCTTTCCACTGACGTTGAACAGAAACCTTCAGGCCACTCCACTGACTTGGAACAGGACCCTTCAGGTCACTCCACTGATGTTGAACAGGACCCTTCAGGTAACTCCACTGTTTGAACAGGACCCTTCAGGTCACTCCACTGACTTTGAACAGGACCCTTCAGGTCACTCCACTGTCTTTGAACAGGACCCTTCAGTTCACTCCACTGACATTGAACAGGACCCTTCAGGTCACTCCGTGTGCTGCTTGTCAAGCTGATAGTCTCCATATGGTCTCCTTGGGGTTTCAAGAAAGTACCAATGCATGGTCACTGTTGATGACATACTTGCCACGGTGCTAAACTTTACTTTCTGCCTCTTACCCAACACAGAGGTCCCAAGGTTAAGTGCTCTGTTTATAGGGTTCTCATCCTGGAGCCATCAAGGTGCACTTCTGAATACAGACACAGACACAGACACAGACACACACACACACCCTCACACACACCGCTGCATAAGATTAAAAAGTATTCTTGCAATTCAGAACACCTCAACATATTTACAGTCTTTATGCCAAAACCCATGGGAAGAGATCCAATAAATATGTATTATGTTATTATGTGATAAGACAGACAACTTTGTGCAGAACTGTTTCTCTGTCTTTTACAACATTATGTTATTCTATTTACTTTGTCTCTATTAAATTTTAAAACAGTCTTGAGATTGTCGACAAATAGAGGCTTGCTGAACATTTTTGTTTATTGTTTTGCTTTTGCTTTTTAAATTATATATATACACATAAGTGTGTGTGTGTGTGTGTGTGTGTGTGTGTGTGTGTGTGCATACGAGCAAAAAGATGGGTGCAGGTAGGTGTGGATGCTTGATGAGAGTTTTTCCTTGTAGCATCATCTCATTCTGTAGCTAAGGCTGGCCTAGCACATGATATGTAGAGCAGGATGGCCTTGAATTCATAAAGATCAATCTCCCTCTACTCACGGCATTCTGAGATTAAAGGTGTGTGCCACCGAACCTGGCTTGTGTGGGATTTTAAGTGTCTAAGTCCTGCATAAATTTTGTTATCAATGATCACAGCTGGCATTCTGTTAATTTCAGTGCCTAACTAGAGGATATGGAGACAGACACAAGTAACCTCTAAATTTTTATGGTCTTACTGACTATAAGTGATAGTCATTGACTACACTTCCAGGAAGGTGTTGTATGTTCCTTTGCACTTTTTTCTCTTGATAATCCTGCCATCTGACATCGATTTCCTCCTTCCAATCTTCACTGTCTTGTTTTCTTACGCTAGCAAAAATTTCCTAGGATGTGCTAACCAGAAGTTTTTCTGAGAAACAGTCCCACTTCCAATGCTAAGCATAAGGCTTGCTCCAGGGAGCTTTGGGGTTTCCCTCTTTTATCTTTTCATGATTATTTGAAGAAATATGCCTTCCAAAGTTTTTAACCAGGAAAGAGGATTGAATTTTGTCTATCAGTCCATGGAAAACTGGCAAAATCATAATAATTTTTCTACCCTGTACTGTTAAGTTTCAGTTAGGATTGATTATTGTTTTTATTTTTTCATGTTGGACAATTATTGAGTTTCTGGGATAATCCTTACGTTTGTCACAACTCTAATTCTTTTCATGCATTGCTGAATTTTATGTGAAAATATTTTATGTGAAAACTATGCATATACTTATCTGATGAACATATGCCTGTATCTTTCCCCCTTTCTTCTTTTCTTTAAAAAATCACTACCATCACCTAAATGGGCAATTGCCCCTTCCTTTCTAGTTTTCTGCAACATATCCATTTAATTCATTTTAAAATTTCTTTAAACTTAGGTAGAGCTCCCCAGTGAAATCATCCTTATATAGAATATTTCCTTTGGGAGATTTTTAAATATTGAATTATAGTTTCTTATTGGCTGCCTGGCTATACTGCCATAGCTGTAGTAAAAAAAATTAATAAGTTATAGATTAATTTTGATTTAGTGTCTTTAATTGATTGAGAGGTTATTTAAGTTTGTTGCTTAGTTCTCAATCATTGGGAGGTTTTCGTTTACTGTTCTCTAACTGACACCATATGGTTAGAGAACACTCATACTATGATTTTTATTATATTAATTTTGTTAAAGTTTATCCTATCAGCCAGATATGCTGGTTGGCCAACATCTTCTGTTCTCATTCTGGGAATGGGAGACCAAAAGGAAGCTACCAATGGTACCTATAGAGGGCAGCTAATCAATCCTGAGGTCATTGGTCCATTTGCTTTTTGTTAATACAATTTCCCATGGAGATAAGAGTGTATATATATATATATATATATATATATATATATATATATATATAAAATTACTGCGGTTTTTTACTATGTCCTTCATATTATTCTGATTTGATGATCACTGAATTTGATTTGTGGAATAATCAAATTAGTACCCGTCATGTTTGTGTTCTGTGCAAAATATATACTAACAGACTAAGCTTTTCCACTCTTGGCACCTCCCTGAATCCTTCATCAACCTCATCACCTTCTCTGATTGACCCAAAGCGTCTAGTACCACTCCACACATATGCATCAGTGGTAACTGCCTGACTAATTGGTGGTTAGTCATAATGGTGACAGTTGGTGGAAAGCAGATACAATGCATGTGTTTGTACCCATGGGGGTTTACAAATGTCATATAAACTAATAAAAAAAACTAATTGAAAAGGTTTTCATGTATCATTGTACAAGAAAATATAGCTGAAGATTATAAAAAAGGCTAAGAACTTCTAAAAGTATAATAACTAGAAAAATATAAGAGGAAAGCATAAAATGTTATAAACTTTATAGACACAAAATATACCTTTGCTTCTATAAAGGGAGTATACATCGCTGCAAAGAACATTTATTTTATGTCAACATAAAATAAGCAATTATTCAGAGGAGAATACCATGCTTAGGTCAACATTTGGTGACTAGATTTTGTGAAACATAGTTTTTAAAATGTATATAATATATATGTATATATTACATACATATATAATTATACATGTATATATTATATACATGTATAATTTTAATATGTATTTACTTTATAATATATTTAAGCACACATATACGCAGATGTTTTTCTAGAATGGAGTCAGCACTAGGTTCTTATCTCATCAATAATTAATACAGTGCAGTGATGTTTATCTGTAATCCTGGCACAGAGGCAAAAGAGACAGCAGGATGGACTTTAGATAATCCTCAGCTGCAGAGTAAATTTTACACTAGCCAACACTGTAAGAGATCCATCTCAAACAATCATCTTGTAATATGTATCATATTATACATAATATGTATCATAAGAAGATATAGCTGAAAACTATAAGAGGCTAAGAACTTCTAAAAATACAATAATTAGAAAAATATAAGGGGAAAACATAAAATGTTATAAACTTTGTAGACACAAAATACACCTCTGCTTCTATAAAGGGAGTATATGCCACTGAAAAGAATATTTACCTATATATAAACATAAAATAAGCAATTATTCAGAGGAGAATACCATGCTTAGGTCAACATTAAGTGACTAGATAATGTTAGTCAATATTAGTCAGAATTCTCTAGAGAAATAACTTTAAAGAACTGATAAATATGTAATTATTATCTCTAATACAACAATATTGTATATAATACTGTATATGTGTGGAATATATTGGATTGGCTTACTCAGTATTAACCAGGTAGATCAAAACTGACTGAAGTCACTCTGGCAAAGCCAAGAATGTGAGAGTGGCCTGGTGCAGTAGACTGGATATCTCAGCAGTTTCTATCTGACACTGAAGGCCTGGTGAATTCTTGCTGAGCTGTTTGTCTTCAGCCCCTGTCAGAAGCCTGAGGTAGCTGGTTTAAGTGTCAAAGAAGAACCCATAGCCACAATAGCTAGATGGACTTAGCAGTAAGAGCGAAGGTAAGCATAAAAAATGGGAAGTCTCCTTCTTCTGTGTTCTTCCATCTTTTTTCCAGCCACTAGAAGGTGCTGCCCACAGAACGGTGGGTCTGGTGGGTCTTTTGTCTTCAAATAATCTGACCAAGAATGTGCCTCACAGGAAAGCTCGGCAACCTGCATTTTAGTTAGGTCTAGATCCAGATAGCTTGGCAAGAAAGATTAGCCATGGCTAAAAGTAAGAAAATAACCATGCGTTCTTCAAAGATAAACTACTATTTAATGTATCGCTATACACTATACATATTGAAACTGATATTCAGCACATTTGATAGAGAAAACTTTCATAGCAATGATGTAATTAATTATTCCTTTAGGCATGAGCTCAGTCGCAGTGCTTAGAACCTCTCCTAACTAAAGCTCAGGGAAACAGACATCTCTAAATCTCACTTTCTTCATCTGCAAAAAGTAAAATAACACTCATTTAGATGGAAAATGTTAAATGAAATGTAAACAGTTAGTGTACCTCTTAGCATGTAGTAGCTTATAAATAACAAATGATTAAGGTACTCTAGTTTACTATTTATTATCAAAAATAAGCTTTATTAGACTGATAGTGGGGAAATATGAATTTGGGTTCAACTACCATCTGAGTTATAGATTTGACTCCTGTATCTTGTAACATCATTTTTTTTTATGATAAAAGTTACTCTCAAAACAACCTCCTGAGTAATCAGAACCATGTACAGTGTGTTTTATCCATAATTATCCGATATTTAAGATACTACAGGCTAGAGACTAGTGAAAAACTACCCTTAGAAGGATACAGAAGTCTATCTAGTGTCCCTTTGTTTTATATGAGATCACTAGTGATTGAACCATGGGATTTGAAATAATCAGATTAAAATGTAATGAAGTAAATTGCTATGAAGCATTAGAGTCGGTGACATCACAGTTCCTGAACATTCCCTACAAGTCAAACTTGCTTTATTTTCTTCTCATGGGCCACAAGGGAATGTTTTCACTCTTGTGGCAGCTGGGTTTCTTTCAAACTAGGACATTTCGGGCAGGGTTGAGAGTTTTGTCTTTTAATGCTTCATAGCCTCAATTAGGAACAAAATTAGCCACTGTCACAGGATGGATGGCTCCTTTCACAGAAGACTTCTTATGAGCGTATTTGAATTGCAAATGTCAAAACCCCTCAAGAAAGTGCAGCCAAAATAATAAATAAGCAGACAAGTTTTCCAAAGAGCAGCAGTAATTCATTATCAAGCAATTAGCCTTGTAACAAGCCCACATTTCCAGTTTAGAATACTTCATTTGGTTTTGGAAATATGTCTATGGTAAAGGTTGAAAATACAGGGTAGGCCCTTGATGCTAACCATTTACAAACAATTTGACTTTAACCTTTGGTGGGAGAGCCATCTGATTGCATCCTCTGAAGAAAGCTGAGTGTTTGTCCAGCACCACTCCATCAGATTGTATAAAGTACAGTCCCTTCCACTAAAGGGAAGTGGGATATGGAGCTTCAGGTAATTAATTTTACCGCTATCCCTTTCTTAGATCCTCATGGAACCTTTATTATGAATAGACAAACATAGTGTAGAGCCACAAGTCCTTCAAGGCACCTTTCCTTTCATTTTTGTATAAACTCTCATGATAACCTGAACAGTTCAAAGGACTAAGCTGATAATGGCCCAGAGGACCAAGGGAAGACAGTCAAGAGAGGAGCAGCAGATTGGAAAGGTGGATTACTTGAAACCAAGATGTTTGCTATAAAGGTTCTTTTGTCAATGCTTTTTTTTTTTTTTTTAAAGTAACATGAAATAGAAAATGAAAGTGTGACCTGTAAAGCTGGGCCAGATCTTTTAAAGCTTATTTGAGAATGCTGGCCAGGAGACAGAGGGTGACTGCTCAAGAGTAGATGTGGCCACAACTCCTGGCATCTGCCTTGAGGCGGAAACAACTGCCTGAAACCAGTCACAGGGCTGTTCTGCTCCACATCCCTCAGAGATCACTTGCTGCATTTCCAGCTCTTTTTTCTTCCAATTCTAGAGTTTTGGATAGCTCAAGAGAATTCACAAGTGCAGCATTTTGTGAACTCCTTGTAGGCTGTCAGAGGTACCTGCCTTTGAGCCCCTTCTTTTATCGAGGTACATGGCATCAATGGCTTGCCTTTGTCACTTCCCCCATCCTGCTTTAGAGTCCCGTGTGAGATACTTTGCTGGAAGTTGGAATGAGCTCTGTTGTTTTGCCACACTTAGCATCCTATGATGTCATACCGATCTCATTGGTCTCTGGATGTTCTGAAAGAACATGTGTCACAGGACTGTTTTGTTTAACCTGCCAAATATTTGTGAGAATCAAAAAATAAGACTTATATTGTATGTATGCATGCGTGCATGTTCTGAAATTCATCTCCTATCAGACGAGGTCTTGTTTAGACTAGATTTTGACAAGTCGGCCATACTGTGAAAGAACAAGCTCCGGGATGCACCTGTGTCTGCCTCCCCAGGGCTGGACATACAAGCACACACTCCATACCTGCCATTTCACACGGATTCTGGGGCTTGATTTCAGGTCCTTAAACTTGGAAAGCAAGCTTTACTGACTGAGCTTTCTCCCCAGCCTGAAAAGATGATTTTAACAGTCCCAAGTTGATTTCACTTTCTACTTAACCTAAACTGGATATCCCATCACTTCTAAAACTCCTGCTATCCCACTCAATGTACTGTTTGGAAATAGAAAATTAAAACAATGAAGCCATCTGTATTTGTCAGTCTCTTATGTTCTAGCTTATTCTTAGCACGTTCAAACGATGCAACTTAGTACTCGACTAAGACTTCTTTCAAATTATAGTCATTCTACAGCCTCTCCCATACTCAATAGAGCTTTGCTTCCATGCTACCATTAGCTATGTCTCCATACCTTTAAAGCTTATGCCTCTAATATACTGTTAAATAGTGTCTTTGCAGCTTCACCATCCATGGAAACAAACCTACTGAATGTCTTTTCTTTACTTCATTTTTAAAATCATCTGTGACATTCCAGTTGCTAAACCCACCACTGTTGACCTCATTGAAGCACTACAAGCTAAGACTTGCAACTCCAAGATTCACTCTCCTCTTCCTCTTCCCCATCCTAAGGCAATTCCATTCAATTCCCCTTTTGCAGTATGTCCCTTCTTTCTTTAATGCATGAAGTCTAGCGCTTTCTAAGATGAACCCTTGCAGCCCAGCTATGTTGATGTTTCCTTGGGATCTGGATGTTCTCTAGTAGCCACTGATCAAGTCCTCACTGGCATTCTAGAAACAGGATTTTGGACAGACATTATAGACAGGACAGATCTTTGGAAATGCCCTGCCTCCCCCAACCCTACCATCTATGCCCACACAGAAATATATTCCACTTTTATTAGTCACAGACCTGAGCAATGGTAACAGTATCCACCAATAAGTGAGTCAGATTATAACATCTGGTTATGATTAAAGACAAGAGATAGGTATTGACCCTGGCTAGGATGAACTTTTCTCTGATCTGTTAATGAAATATTAATAAGAAGTCCAAAAGAGGCTGAAGAGATTGTTCAGTGATTACAGGCATGTATGTACAACTCTTAAGGAGGACCTGAATCAGGTTCCCAACACCTATATCAGGTAGTTCCTGCTTGCCTATAATTCCAGATCTAGGAGCTTAGACGACCAGTGCTGCAGTCTTTGGGCACATGTAATCACATACACTCACAGGTACACATGCATACATATGATTTAAAAGTAAAAAAAGTTAAAAAGAAGCACACAGAAGTCTAGTTGAGAATATAGGGCACACTCTGCCATTTTTTAATGAATAGAAATGCTCAAGCATTGGTGCTTTTATTTCTCTATGGAAAAGGAGACATTTTCTGGGACACATTGTAGCTAACTCTATCTTGTGAGCTTTTCACCTATTGCCACATCAGAAATCAGGACCTATCACCTGTGGTTACCCTGTTACCCTGACCTCTACGCTGTGCCATTATTGATGGTTCAGCACTTCAGCTATGGTCCTTGATCTATGCCTCTGAAAACATTTACCTCTCCTAAGTCCTATGTGCAGGCAGTTCTAGTCATAGCTCACCATAACATGATTACTCACAGGAAAATGTGGAATTGTCACTGCTTGTTTCTTCTGACAACTATAAACCATCCTAGACATGCTTGAGCACCATCGCTTCTACACTTTAAATATCTCTTACCTATTGGTCTCTGGCTCTACCAACATGTCTCTCACCTACGAAAGTCTCCAGCCATGTCTAATGCATCCCAATATCACAAACTACATCCTAAAATATAAATATAATGCTGCTTTCCTCCTCCAAACTCCTTCAATGGCCTTTTGCCACCTTCAGGATACACTCCACCTGACAAAGCAACAGACTCAAGGCACGCATGGTCCAGTGGCACTCTGAGGGTTTATTTATTTCTGCTTTCCTTCTTTCTGAGTCTCCAAGGATTCCTTACTATTCAAGCACATTTCAGGTCGCCGAGCCTGTGTACTTTCCAAACTGTGCAGAATAAATATCATTTTCAAACATTTCTTTTCCACAATGCCTGCTAGTCTACCAAAACTCTTCTTAGATTTCCACAGACAACTTATCTCAAATCTCATAAATTCCATTTTGAAGCACATGAAGACATCAACAACTCCTTATGAACTCTTTCCTATCAGCAATATTCAAGTAATCATGATATTTTTTCTTTCTTTCTTTTTCTCAACAACAATAACTTTATTCTTGGACCTTAACCACCCCCAGTTTTCTTTCCTTTTTAATAGATATTTTCATTACTTACACTTCAAATGTTATCCTCTTTCCTAGTTTCCTCTCCAAAAATCGCCTATCCCCTCCCACCTCCCCCTGCTCCCCAACTCACTCATTTCCACTTCCTGGGCCTGACTGACATTCCCCTATACCGGGCATCGAACCTTCACAGGACCAAGGACCTCTCCTCCCATTGATGACTGACTAAGCCATCCTCTGCTACATATGTAGCTAGAGTCATGAGTCCCACCATGTGTTTTCTTTGATTGGTGGTTTAGTCCCAGGGAGGTCTGGGGGTACTGGTTAGGTCATATTGTTGCCATAGGGGGCTGCAAACCCCTTTAGCTCGCTTGGTACTTTCTCTAGCTCCTTCATTGGGGACCCTGTACTCTGTCCAATGGATGACTGTGAGCATCCACTTCTGTATTTGCCAAGCACTGGCAGAGCTTCTCAGGAGACAGCTATACCAGGCTCATGTCAGAAAAATCTTGTTGGCATCTGCAAAAGTATCTGGGTTTGGTGGTTGTTTAAGGGATGGCTCCCCAAGTGGGGCAGTCTCTGTATGGACATTCCTTCAGTCTGCTTTGAACTTTGTCTCTGTAACTCCTTCCATGGGCATTTTGTTCCCCCTTCTAAGAAGGATCGAGGTGTCCACACTTTGGTCTTCTTTCTTCTTGAGTTTCATGTGTTTTGCAAATTGTATCGTTGGTATTCTGAGCTTCTGGAGTAATATCCACTTATCAGTGAGTGTATATCACATGTGTTCTTATGTGATTGGGTTACCTCATTTAGAATTATATCTTCCAGATCCATTTGTCTAAGAATTTCAAAAATTCATTGTTTTTAATAGCTGCATAGTACTCCATTGTGTAAATGTACCACAGTTTCTGTATCCATTCTTTGTTGAGGGACATCTGGGTTCTTTCCAGCTTCTTGCTATTATAAATAAGGCTGCTATGAACATAGAGGAGTATGTGTCCTTATTACAAGTTGGAGCATCTTCTGGGTATATATGCCCAGGAGAGGTATTGCTAGATCTTTGGGTAGTACTATGGTCAATTTTCTGAGAAACTGCCAAACTGATTTCCAGAGTGGTTGTACAAGCTTGCAATCCCACAAGCAATGGAGGAGTGTTCCTCTTTCTCCACATCCTTGCCAGCATCTACTGTCACATGAGTTTTTGATCTTAGCCATTCTGACTGGTGTGAGGTGAAATCTCAAGGTTGTTTTGATTTGCATTTCCCTGATGATTAAGGACGTTGAACATTTTTTAGGTGCTTCTTAGCCATTTGTTATTCCTCAGTTGAGAATTCTTTGTTTAGCTCTGTTCCCCATTTTTAATAGGGTTATTTGGTTTTCTGGAGTCCAGCTTCTTGCATTCTTTATATATATTGGATAATAGCCCCCTATTGGATTTAGGATTGATAAAGATCTTTTCCCAATCTGTTGGTGGCCTTTTTGTCTTATTGACAGTGTCCTTTGCCTTACAGAAGCTTTGAAGTTTTATGAGGTCCCATTTGTCGATTCTTGACCTTACAACACAAGCCATTGCTGTTCTGTTTAGGAACTTTTCCCATGTTCCCATACGTTCAAGGCTCTTCTCCACTTTCTCCTCTATATAAATTTTAGTGTCTCTGGTTTTATGTGGAGGTCCTTGATCCACTTAGACTTGAGCTCTATACAAAGAGATAAGAATGGATCAATTTGCATTCTTCTACATGCTAACTGAAATATAAATCCACCATTCCCCCTTTCTTCCATGCAACCCCTTTCGTGTCCTGTTACCACTTGAAGTCATCCCCTCCACGACTGTTCAAACAGCTTGATGCATATTCATCTAATCATCTGTTGATCTGACTCACACCACATATAAGAGAATTAAAACCGTATTTGTCATTTTGAGTCTGAGTCAGCTCACTCCAGATGAAGCTGTTTCTTTTTTGTTATTACTATTGTAATAAATAATTTAATGATAGATCTGTATGTGTAGGTAGAAATAATAGATTCCGTTTGGTGTTCTCTACAGTTTAAAGCATCTTGAGGTCCTTGGGATGCATCCTTTTCAGACACATACTGATTTGGTCTGATTTGACATAGGACTTAAAGGATCTATATTGCTAACCCAGAAGCTATGTCCAAATGATAACTTCTCACAGATTTTTATCTAGGTTTACAAATGAACTAGCATGAGCTATATTAACTGAGAACACACATTTGCATTTGTTTAGTAATCTTTACAAGGCTAAAACAGAGAAGGATAAAGAGGAAGAGAGAAAAAGAGGAGAGGAAGTTAAAGCTAAAAAATGTATACAACAGCTTTTCACTTACATGTATTTTTATTTTATGTGTATGAGCATTTGTCTACATTTATGTTTGTTTATTATACACGTGCTTGGTGGATGCAGAGGCCAGAAGAGGATGCCTGATCATCTGGAACTAGAGTTACCGACAGTTATGAGCACCATGCGGGTGCTGAAATGAAAACAAGGTTCTCTGCAGGAGCAGCAAGTATTCCTAAAGCCTGAGCCATCTCTAGCCCATGCACACTAGTTTTATAATGAGTAGTAGGAAATATGAGAAGACAACGGACTCCAAATTAGGACTTAACTTGTGGCAAAATGGAAAGCAAGATAAGAGTGTGTTTGACAAAGTTGTTGAAGATTTTTCTCAGCCTTTCCTCCCCTAGGAATGAGTTGGGTAGTTTTCACAGGTAACTTTTCCTTCTGCTTTACGTTAGAAGTTAGGGGTCAGTTGCTCCCCCCCCCCCCGTTATTTCTTCAAGTGACTTTAAAACCATTAGCATATCAGAGTGTTGTTAAAGTGGCGTGATCTGATCTCCAGCTAGACAGGCTGATGAATAGATGATAGATAGGCAGATAGACAGACAGGTAGATAGGTAGATAGATAGATAGATAGATAGATAGATAGATAGATAGATAGATAGATGATAGAGAGACAGAAAGACTGACAGATAAACAGATGATAGACAAACAGACAGGCAGGCAGGCAGACAGACAGACAATCGATGGATCATAGACATGGTTCACTCACTGGTTAACATGCATGCTACCTCAAGAGAAGATCTTTTTACCAATGTTCTCTTCCTCCTAACCCTACTCTAACTTTTCATAACACTATGTAATTTTAGGTATATTACTTTTTCTTCATGTTCAATTACAATAGGGTAGAACCTCTATGAGAGGAGGCCTTGAAATTTTTCTTTTCTATATCTCTAAAATTGGATTTATGAATAAATGAATACATGCGAAATGAATATACTATTTTCTCCTTTACATAAAAATGCATAAAATATAATCACATTTTCATTATAGTACAGAGGGTTTGCCACCAGTTTGAAGAAAATTAGAAAGAAAGGTCAGCCATCTTCTGAGACATACACACACAAGCTCAACTATTTGTTCCCCAGGGAGCTTGTCCTGCATGTGGATGTCTTGCTTAGAGACCATTAATTCCACTGGGCATTTCACCAGCCACAAGCAACACTTAAATACCACAATTGTTTTTTTTTTTTTTTTTAAATTTGATAATTTCTTTATTTACATTTCAAATGCTATCCTGAAAATTCCCCATATCCTCCCCCGGCCCCTACTCCCCTACCCACCCACTCCCACTTCTTGGCCCTGGCCTTCCCCTGTGCTGGGTCATATAAAGTCACAATTGCTTTTATTCTATTACTTAAGTAGACTTAAACTTAAACGCAACCCTTAATAATTAGCCATGCTATCTAAATGTACTGGGAAGGTGCTAAGAAGATGGCTTGGTTAGTAAAGTGCTTCCCGTGCAGGGATGAGGGCCCACATTCAGATGCCTAGCAATAATAAAAGGAAAGTGTGACATAACACATCTGTAACCTGGTTATTTAAAAGTCAAAGACAGGGAGATTCCAGCTATTATAAACCCAAAGTTCCGTGAGAGACCATGTCTTAAGAAGCAAGACAGAAAAAGATTAAGAATGATGTTCAACCTTGAATGCTGGCTTCCAAGTACACAGAAATACATATACATTCCTATTCATGTGCACACATGCACACACATTAACAAATGCACACACATTAACACATACTCACACATTAACAAGTACACACACATCAATACATGCACACATCCACAAACCTTAACACATGCATACACCTTAACATATGCGCAAACATTTATGTACACACATTATGTACACACATATACCATATATGCACAGAGTTTAAAAAATTAATGCAAAAATGTTTACTAAACACATTAGTTTCCTTTTTTCCTAAACAAGTCCATGTGTGGCTTTGGACCACATAAATTTATCTTATCCCAAGTCTGAATGCTAGAATTTCAAGCCAAAATGCTGGCAAGCCCACACTCTCCCAAAGGCCTCTTCAACTTCTTTTCTTGTCTCTGATAATGACCTGACTCCTATCTCCTATTGCTTTCAAGTGGTATTGTCCCTGTGTCCGTCTCTTTCTTATAAAAAATAGTAGTCACATAGGATTATGGGCAGAGCTTCCTTCAGAATGATGTAACTTCAATTTCACTTTAAATAATTTGAGATACTGGAACTTGGAACTTAATTTGTGGGGGAATTTCAAACTGCACATTCTGACAATGCAACGATGTAAGTTTTTGCTCATGAACAATGTTTCTTCATTCAATTTATTCAGCCGTTTTCTCTGGCATAATGCCATGGTCTGAATAGTAAAAATGAACTAAACCTATTTCTTGCCTATAAGGAGATATGTTAAACATAGTATGTCTACTCAGTGTAATATTCAGGAATAGGCAGAGTGCCCTGGGAACAGACTCATGTGTGATTCATTCAGCCTGTGAGATGAAGCAAAACAATGCAAGATAATCTTTATGCAGTACTGTGGAAGTATGAAAGCTAGGCAAGTGGAAAGATCAAAGAAGACATCCTAAACACAGAACCATTTAACATATATGTATTGACTGCCTGCTGTGTGAGAAGCACGAGGGTTAGGAGCTAGCATGTTGATGTGATCAGTGTTCGTGTCTGGGGATACAGACATTAAATGCCCCTGTGTTGATGGAATGTTAATTTATCAAGGAGACTGGTTGACATAATGAGATGTGATAGTTGCTCAGATGGTACTGTAAAACAGGTAAAGAAAATAAATATTGAAATTTGAATTTGTGTTAAGTGACATGAAATTATTATAAAGATAGTTACGAGAAATGGCTGAACATTTTTTTCTTAAGAGCTAGCTCCTGGCGAGACTGTAGTAAGAGTGGAGAGTCCCTCGGAATGCACTGTCTCCCACACCTCACCGTTACTAGTCCAGGTTTTCATACAACCTTAGAATGTGCCTTTTGCTGGATGTTACTTGCAAGTATTTTTATCAACATCCATAAAATAGGTGGTTATGTCCAAAACAGATAATATGCAGAGAGGGCCAAGTATATGTCACCTGTAAGTATCAAGCCATGGAAAAATGAAAAGAGTACATATGACCTCAAAGACACTATTAATGTGAAATGAATGCAAAGTATATTTTATGCATTTGACACTTTAAACCCCTCTTGTGAACCACTCAGTATACGTGTGTGCAACACACACACACACACACACACACACACACAGAGAGGAGGAGGAGAAGGAAGAGAAAGGGAGAGCGTGACTATTGGGAGCCAACTAAAACACTGACAGAAACTTTTGCTGAAATTGTTAAACGTGAGCACAAAACATTATAGAAGAACAAACTCCTCTTCTGCACCCTTAAGGTTCTTAAGTGACTTACATTAAACTGGGGGAAACATGGTTCATAAAAGAGAAGGCAGATTTTAAAGTGTTAGGAATATACATATGAGTTGTCAAAAGTCAGAAGCTAGGAACAGTCTACCCTCTCACTGGGTAAAGCGATGTGCACAAGGGCACTTACAGAAAGACAAATGGTTTCATGCAAGGTGACGGGCAGGAAAAGAGGGCACACTTACAGGAAATCAAGTCACATTTTAGAGAGATAATGCCTCAGACAGGAGAGGAGGAAAGGGGAGGGGAAGGGAGGGGAGGGGAGAGAAAGGGAGAAGAGGGGAGGGAAGGGAGGAGGGGAAGGGAGAGGAGGGTGTGTCTGTGACCATCTGTGTATTTGTGTCATCCCCTCAGTCAAAGGGGAATCATGATAATTCTGTCATGAACTCTTTGGGACAGAGGGAGCACTGCTTTTCTACAGAGAAAGGATTTCAACAACTCAGTTTCATTCAGCTCAGAATTGTTATATCCCAGTGCCAGTTCCAGATGAGTTCAACCCAGAGGACATAAAGAAGGGCTTAGGGATCAAGAGAAAAGCCGAGGCCCTCCATGCTTAGCATGTAACACTTCAGGGAACAATCTGACATGGTACTCTCGGTTTGTCACCAGGTCATGCTTCTACAGACTTGTAAGTCCTGCCGGGGAAAGGCTAGAAATGCTCACTTCTGCCCCAATAAGACTACCCCAAGTTCTCTTTGTCTCCATTATTCCCTGATGAGACTTGTGGTTTAGGAAAAATCTTCAGTCATGATGACAGTATAGCTCAGTGATACAACACACGGTAATCAGGATTACCTCCCCCAGAACCACAGTAAGCAAGAAAGGAGAGAAGGAAGTATAGAGGGAGGGAGGGAAGAAGGGAGGGAGAGAAGGCGGGAGGGAAAGGAAGAAGGGTGGAGGAAGGGAAGAAAGACTTCTATAGATAGCAAACGTTAAGGAACTTTTATTGGGACTTTAAAATCCTGGCAAGATGACACAGTCCTATGTCCCAGGAGAGGAGACAGCCCTGCTTGTGAACAGGGAGCCCTAGAAGTCCATGCCCATTGACTAACTTCTGGGCATGAAGGACAAAGGAAGGGCAGAGCTGGAGGGCCAGTTGTGGCCCCCCAGGGCAGGAAGACAGGGTTGTGGCACAGCTGACTATAACATACCCTCCTGCACCAGCCAATGTGATTATGACTCCAGAACCATCTGACATGCTTTCTGAGTTATCTATACTAAACATATGTGGTGCAAGTTGTAATCTGCGCTGCTTTTCTATACAAATATTAAAAACGCATTTCTCTTTCATGGACCAGTGCACTCTAGAGTTCTGTTCTTTTCCATTTTTTACTTTCTTTTATATCCAGATGAGAGGTTTTTTAAGGCGTTCTCATTTGCTGCAAATAAAAACTGAAGTGCAAGGGGAATTCTTAGGAGAGCAAGCTGCCTCTCCCACACTCCATTACTTCCTCCACTGTCTGTGATTACTGGGCATGAACTTAACAAAAGGCTGCCTTAGAAACCAAGGGTGAGATCCCACCTCTGTAAAAGAATCTATTAAACAAAGCCAAAGCCCATGAGATTTGAAGAAAAGGAAAAACAAAGAGATATCTGACCCTATTTGTGCAGGACAGAATAAAAGCATCAACACCGGCTCTCAGGGGGTTCCAAACAATGACAGCAGAACAAAACTCCAAACAAGAGAGTGATTTGCATTAAAGCAAGCATTATTGTATACTCTGTAATTAATTAATAAATTAATAATTCTTGGCCAATTTTTATTCATAACATACTCCTGGCATGCAAAACCTAAGATTCATATGCATGCATATGCGTGTGTATGCCTAGATATCCATGCCTTTACAATACAGAGGATATTGTACACACAAATCCATATTAAAGTCACATTAAGATAACTTTAAAAGTACACACTGGAAAGATATATGCTGAATTTTATTTGCTTGTGTGTGTGTGTGTGTGTGTGTGTGTGTGTGTATGTGTGTATGTGTTTGCATGTGTGTGCACACATGTTTGTGCCTTTGATATGTATGTCAAGGTGGGCACAAGCTGCTTCTCTCCATCTGTAGTTCCAGGAGATCAAACTCAGGCCATCAGATTTGGTGGCAAATTTTCTTATGTGAGAGCCACCCCTCCAGTCCAGGCTACACTTTTCATTTGTTTATATTTTTGTTTAAGGTGGAAACAGGTTCTCATGTATCCCAGACTGGCCTCAAATCCACTGAGTTACATCCTTAATCCTACAAAGGTTTATTTTCTTTGTTTTGTTTTTGTTTTTTGTAGACACTAAATATAGGATCTCAAGTCACAAAAGGCAGCAAAACAAAGCAGACCTGTTGTAAGAATAACATGGCCGAGAGCTTAAAAACCCTTCAAAGAAAAAATATCATCTTTATTTTGAGCAAGTTGAATGACCTCCCAGCCTATAGCTGCCTGGACACGCTCTGTGACTGCCGTTTCCAGTTTATACAGAAGTTTCTGCCCACTGCCAGCAAGTCAGGGCAGCAGTGCCTCAAGCCAACATTGAAATTTGTGGTGTGTGGGCATGATACCCTGTTGTTGTCACAAGTTCTACAACTCTCATGGCTGCTGTTTGACTCCTGTGCAGCAAAAAAGGTTTGGCATGCACGAGAGCACATATATCATATGCCATTAGGTTTGTGATCTGTGTTAAAAATTAAAGTGAGGTTTGTTTTCATTCATTTTTTTTTCATTCAAAATCAAACCTTCGGTTGCTATTGGGAGTCTACTTAATTCTTCCTCAGCACTCTAATTTACATTTATCCAATCAAAAAAATCACAGCATGAGTGGTTTTATAAAAAAAATGATATTTCATCCAACACTATCCTGGCCCACATTGGTACTTTCTGAATGCATGCGACAGGAAAGAAGTGAGCATGCTGAAACCCCAAATAAAATTGTTCTTTCCTTTTTGTATGACCTTCTCCTGACTGGCGTGTCTGTCACTGGAGGTGATCTGTAAATTAGCTGGCCAGCGCACCAAGCTCCACAGTTAGTGGACAGCCTCAGCTGCTACAATATCTGTTAGAAGCCATGGCTGGAATCAGTGCTGTTAGGATCGATCAAAATTCAGTCCATTGTCCTGCTTTGGGTCTACGTTGAAAGTGAGGTATTTTATTCAGCAATTCTCCATCTCATGGTGACACATGGGCTTCGTGATGGGTGATGGACAGGTGGATGATTAAGTTGTTTTCGAGATAAGAAGTGCTTAGCCGAAGAGTTATGGAGCAAAGCAGCCAATGACGCCATCTACAAGACTAATGGGCAGTGCTGACAGACCTATAAGCACAGCAGGGAGCACTCTCGGCTCTCTTTCCTGTCCTGGGGTATATTGGCAGTAGGCAGGGCAATGCCTGTCATAGAATTCGTTTGGAATCTCAAAGGTAAGATCACCTTGCACAAATGTGAAAAGCTGGGTATGACTGCACTGCCAGCTCTGTGGATAGCAACGGTCTAGTAACGCACCTGTCGCCAGACTTCATAGGAGGAAAACAAGAGAAATATGAGAAATTCCTAGGGTATGGAGACATAGACTTGCTTAGGTTACTAATTTCAACATGTGTACTTCTTTAAAATGACAGAGCCTCCATTTTTCTCTCAAGCCCTTCCATAGGAAACCTGCTGGTTGGCCACATTCATTTGATTTCCTAATTTCAAAGTTGTTTCTGGCTTGGAACTTGGCTGCTAGAACTCAGCCATAACCAGGCAAGTAAGATGCCTGATTTTATGAGACAGTAATGTTTCCCGTGAAATAAATCAGATCTAGAGACAGCTGTTTTGATTTGGAGGCGAACAGCAAAGAGCTCCAGCCAGAAACTTGTGCTTAACGTGTAAGCAGCTAAGTGTGGATGCCCCAAACTAACCCAAAATCTGTCCCCCTAAGAATCTGGGAAGACACAAGCAGAGAGAAAGTGAAGCCTGCAAGTTCCCCGTTAATTTTTTTTTTTCTTTGTTCAAATAGGATTAAACCAACTTCCATCCAGGCCATAGTTAAAGGAGGCAAAATGAGACAGATTTTTTTCCTTGTGTTGTCTTAAAATTGAATTAATTTGTAGTTCCTCCATCAATCACACTTGCTAGTGTGAACATAATTTGGTTGTGATGTATCCCACTTTGCTCAATTTGTTATTTTGTACCTGTGTTGTGATTTTTTTCCCAAAACTCTTCTAGAGGCCCAGGAAACAACTTGCAACTTAGACAATCAAGAAAAACAGTACCTTGTACACACACAGCCAGTAGTAGAGCCTCTATATCAGCCACATTGGCTGCTGTCAGAACATCATGGTGCTCTTTGGCTGTTTTAGCCCAGGGCATGGACCATTTCACAGGGAGTAAACATTCATAGCAGTCTATCCAAGTACAGCTTCATTGCTGCTGAAAAATGAGTAATAGTTCCAGCCCCTGGCTGGCATGTGCTTCTCAGATGCTTCATCAGTTCAGCTGGTAGCATCACTAGGTGCTTTCTGCCGTCCAGAAACCAAATAAGTAAGGACAGCTCTCACCTACAGCTGCTAGGGGGAAGGGGGCGGGGACCAGCAATGTGCTAACAGGAGCTTCTCTCTTCCAGCAGACAGAATGTCCTTTCCTCATTTCCTCTTCTCCATAAAGAACTGACTGGTTTAACTAATGAAACAAGGAAGGTCTCACATCCTTGGCGTTCTCTTTCCCATAGGGTTAGTGGGGTCCAGGCTTTAATGCCCTGTCTCTACAGCCAGGACTGGATGGATGTGGGATTCTAACGTTCCTAATTGTAACTTATCTGTGTGAACAGCCTACTTTCCCTGGAGTCCTGAGCATGGTGTCCTAATACGGAGACTCAGAATACTGCAATTAAGGTAGCAGTTCGCAGAAATCAAAACCTTAAGCTGTGGTTGTGGTAGTATTGCACGGCCAGGGCAATAAAGTTTCACCATCTAAGTGAGCACTGTTCCCCTAGCTCTCAATCTGAATGGAAGAAGAAAGGAGTTACAGTGGTTCCCACTCGCTGCTCTCTCGCCTTCAATACTCTGGGACATTGTTCACACAGAAGACAACAGGAGATCTTGGTTCCCAAGGCCTCAAAGAGAATGGTCAGAGTGAGAGAAACTAAGAAACTGCAAATGGCAATTGTTATTAAATAAATTTTAAAAACCCTCAGAAAGGAACTCTCAGGAGGGGCTGTGGGAGCCTGTGAGCTACCTGAGGTCTCAGACTTAGTAAAGTCCAGAAAATTTAGGTCACCTGAATGTATATGACTGTTATAAGCAATTTATTTGTTTTAGTCACTCTTTATTTACATCATTTAATCACAAGAATATATCTGCAAATAGGCTGAATACCAATAATTTTACTGTCCCACATGCTACAAACTGGGATACAAAGCCAAGGATTAATTACCCCATGTTACATATCTGGCAAGGAGTAAAGAGGGGTTAGAAAGATATATAAGCAGGATTGAAATAATATATATGTTCTCTGATTCCTGGACGAAGTCAGTAATATATCACTTGTCATTCCTCAGGCCTACAAACTCTCTTTCACAGAAATAGTCGGGAATGTTCCTTAAACAGGAATATGAAGTTATTTATATGTAACTGGGTTGAAAAGCTAGAGAAATGCTTTAGGGTTCAGTGACAGTGATGTTCAGTCAGAGAGCGAGTGGATCCTGAGAATAGCCTTCTGATCCCGGATCTGGATCTTTCCTTAGGACTCTTCAGAAGAGCTTCCATCCCTGTCATAGTGTTCACCTTGAAACAGCATGATGGGAAACGCTCATAGAGGCCCTAAGTAAGCCCAAGTCTGACTCTTAACAATAGAAGACTGTTAAAAACAGGTGTGTGGTTTAAGCCGCTAACTTTATTATAATTTATTTATTTTTTTGTAACAGCTCACTAAGCAATTACTTACGCATCCATTTTCCCAATAAAACAATTAGAATCCCCTTCTGAGTCAAAGATATAAGCATGCGTAACAATTTCCTTTCCCTGTGCCTTCCTGCTTTGCATGCTGCCTAAGTTGATGGACTGGATCTTATAAGAAGCTCTTACTTTTTGGTCTACGGTGGTAGGCACAGTAGTGTTCTCCATAATCCTCGGGCAGATTTAATATTTAGTTGTCTATTGGCAGGAACTGCAAGGTCCAAATCATTTATTATGGTATGTTTAAGAATATTTCTATATTAACAAGTTCTTTTGACATAAGCATTAATGGAGAGCATAATTCAGTCTCAAGGTACCTTAAGGAACATTTATCCTGAACGGCTTTGCCAAGGCCTGGGAGCGGGTGATGAACATTTTCCTCTGACAATGCATGTAGCCCAGGACTGTTACGACAGACAAAGGAAGAAAGGGATGCCAGGAGAAAGAGATATCAACTTCTTCAATTGTTGCTAGGCAGTTTTCCCATCTACGATGCCCTTTTTATTAATGTATATTTTATTCATCCTCTTTTTTCTTCTTTGAGTGTTAAAGAGGAGTAAGAAATTGGTTTAATCATTTTCTGAAAAATCAGCTAAATTCTAATGTTGTTTGATTACATCCAGTTGCAAAAATGTCAAGTGCATTTCCATTTAGAGTGCTTGCTTAAACAGCCGTGCAAGTGGGTGACACCCTAAAACGAGCCTACACCACCGAGCAAGTTCTGCATTCTTTTCGACACACACTTGCATTAATCCACTCCCTTATTCTCGAAAGTAATGCATTTTTCCAGCACATCATTCCTTAAATGAGGGCGATCCATCATCACGGGAGATTCACCAGTGAGGCCCATTAATAAAAACAGACAGCTTCAATGGTGTTTCCTTTGGGAAGGCTTGTTCTTTGGGAAAGCAATGTTTGGTTGTTTGTGCCAAAAATCCAACCCAGATGTTTCCACAAGTTCTCCTTCCCCTGGTGAGATATTTCCCTGGACTGTGAGGCATGGCAGGTCTCATTCCAGGCTTCATTAGGAAGGAGGCTGTTCATCTTAAAATGATCCACTCAACATAACTGAATGGAACTGTTCTTCCCTCCCCTAAACACCGAGGGATTAAAAATTATTATATTAACTGTAGCAGATATCCTCTTCTCTGATCAGGCCAGCACCATGATGTGATTAAAACCCACGCATACATTACATATATTCAAACAGCTGTCTGATTGGTATCAGCATGGTTCAAATGTAGAAAGTAGTAAAGTTGCAAACTTTAGCAATTGCTCATCAAATTCTAAAAATACCTGCAAAGGGGGCTGGAGACAATGGTTAAGAGCATTTGATACTCTTCAGGAGACCAAAATTTCAATTTCTAGCACTGATACCACATGGATCATGACTGTCTGTGGCTCCAGCTCCAGGGGATCCAATACATTTTTCTAGACTGTGGGCACTTGTACTCACACATGTATACCACGTACACACACACACACACACACACACACACACACACATATCTTGGTATACATAATTTAAAATAAATATTAAAAATACAACTGGAATTGTTACATTGACCAAGTCTGCACTATTGAGATTACAAAAGAAATGAATACTCTGTTTTCAGTATTTATTGAAAATTAGCCAAGTGGTGTTTCATTGAATGGAATTATATGACACAATTTTTCTCCAAATACACCCATGTTTTCATACCTAGTTATGTAGCTTTGCCAACACATATAGCATTATTTCTTGTTCATACTTTAGTCACTAAATCTAGGTATTATGTTTCAGAAGCAGGTTTCCACATAGTAAACTCTCCATCAGAACATTTTGAAATAAATGAAAAGTTGTATTTATCTGTTTCATGCTTGTTTAACCTATAAAATGATTGAAATGATCATAGCTTACACTGAAAAACAAAATAATATTGGATATAAAAATGTCAATTATAAATTAGCAAAAATTAAAGTTTGTGTTTGCACATTTGTGTTTGTGTGTGAGTGTGTACATGTGTATATTTGTGTGTATATGTGAGTATGTGTGTGAGAGAGTGTGTATATGTGTGTGTGTTTGTGTGTTTGTGTGTGTGGGGGAAAGAGAGAGAGAGAGAGAGAGAGAGAGAGAGAGAGAGAGAGAGAGAATGCTTAGGAAGGTATAAAGAAAGTGACTAAGACAGATCACTTCTTTTCTTTTTCTTTTTTCCTTGTGATTCTTTGGCAAACAGTTAAGGAAAATCTATTGTAAAAATATGTATGGATAGATTATAGCAGTCGACTTATATGGGTGACAAATAGGGCCAATATTTGAAGCAGAACCCATGAAATTCTGAGTAGGAACTGTGCTGAGTGTTTAATTGCACCATGTTCTGACATATGGGAAGGGTTTTCCAAGGGTCTCACTCTAACCCCAGAGTTAAGATCAAGAAGTCATGTGTGTCTATCTCACAAAGAAAGCCTGTCATGAAGGAGCTGCTGATTCAAGTCAGTTAAGCACAGCATCACAAAGAACTGTCCTGAGAAAGTAAATGGAGCCCATAAAGGCTGAGTGTGGAAAAGGAGCATGGTGTGAAACAAAGGCGGGAACAGGGAATAGACTAATTTATATAATTAATATTTTTCTCAAAATTTCATGAAGTTGGCTATGAATTTTATAGTGTCCCAGGGCACTAGAATTCAAATTATCTCTAGTTTTGATGGCTCCATCCCCAAAAGTCATGACTAGAGTTAAAAATGTAAAAAAAAAAAAAAATTGCAATAGAGGACACAGCTTCCAAACAACTAGACAAATAAACAAGCTAAACCATCATAGCTACATGGCAAATAAATGAATTCAGGCATCTGAGTATGTAGAACAAAAAGGAAAGAAATTCGGGTTCATGAAATTCTTTATACTTGGGCAGCTGTTTTACCCCAATGGAACAAAGAGAGGAATAGAAAGGTTCCAGAGATAAATTTGTTCGGCTACACCATAGCACAGAGGGAAGGGCAGAGAGTCGCTCCTCTGAGAAGCACTGGCCCTTCATCCACATACAGCAATGGGCCTGGAAAGTCTGAGACTTAGGTTTCAGGACTGAATTCTGAAGAGCAGGAGCAGCCAGTGGAGAGAGCTCAGCAGTGACCTAGAAAGCTGGAGAGTGAGAGAAAATGGAAAGGAGATTATCAACCACTTGCCAGTGCTCATCTCAAGCCTTGCTGAAGAAGAGCATGTTCAGTAGGTTCTTCCAAGCGTTTTATGTGATAACAGAAAGGTGTTTAACTAAAGCTTCGTGGAAACCCAGGTGGAGGTCAAATAGAGACTATTCTGAAGCAATCCTCCTCCCCAAAGGATAAAAACTAAAGGGCAATTCTGTTCTGGATAACAACACTTACTTTGGTGTCTTTCTTCTTTACCAATGTATTTCATTAAAAATGATAATAGTGACTAGAGAAAGGAACAAGCAATGGACCTTCAGTAAAAGAGAAGCCACAAGGCATGGATATGTCAGCAGGTGTAACTTTCAGGCAGGTGCTTAAAATGAACCAGGAGAAACATGTCTAGAGGAAAAGGCAGGCAGCATGCATGAACACACAAGGAGTTTTAGCAGAGGGGCAAAATCTGTGTAAACAAAGAGAATGAAAAACATCAAGAAGTATAGAACACAGAGTCAGAATTCTCCTACAAAACTGTTGTCAGTCACAATAAAAAACAGTGAACTTAAAGATCGCTGTTAGCAGAGATTATCCATAGAACAAACCAACATGAAAGGAAGGAAAGGGGCCAGAACACCAGAAATCTGTGGGTCACCGTCAGAGAGTGCATGCCTGGGTCATCGAGATTGTAGAACAGATGCTTAGAAATTGCTGGTGCTGAAAACCCTGGCCCCTCACTGGCACCTTCATGGTACTACTCTACCTTCTTTTTGTATGCTTATTCTACTTTGGGTCTGCTACTTTGCAAACAGGCCTGTTAATTACTCAATGGATGCCTACGAAATATTGGTGTTAGCTTGCCCATCTCTTTTCTTTCTTAAAGTTGAAGGATAAAAATGAGAATAACAGAGGCTTCCTGATGTCAGGCCTTTACAGGTCCTGCTCTAGACCTCCGCAGCTCTCTAGTATGTGATACCTACAGTCACCTTGGTCTCCACGAACAGTAAATGATGAATGGCAGATGGCACAATATCCTTTCTCTGGTTTTCATGATCTATCCTCTATTTAATTAGAATGTTAGGATAAATGGCCAAGTCTAGCCTACTGATATTTTTGGAGCAAGTGATTTTTGCCCTAAAACTCCAATGAGAATACCAGAGGTTAGAAAATATATTCTTGGGGAGTAGGGAGGATAGAAAGATGTCTCTACAGCTCCAAGTATTGGCTGTTCTTGCAGAGGATCCAAGTTTGACTCAGAGCATCCACATGGTAGCTCACAACCACCTACAACTTCAGGTTATCCAGTATCCTCTTCCAACCTTTGTGGGTACCAGGCATGCATAGGGAAACATAGATGCATATGCAGGCAAGACATCCATACATATTTCAAACAGCCTTAGAAATAAAACCTATACTATGCCAGAAGAAATTATGGCTTCAATTTTCTCCCAAGAAATAAATTATGACAACCCATAAGCTGAGGAAGACATCAGTAAGCCACACACCATGAGTGCAAGGAAAATTATCTAAGTGATTTCAACATAGTGAGCAAGTAAAAACTAAATATAAAGAGAAGAGTCTTCTAAGCAACCAGAGAAAATGAGTACATACACAGTTATGACTGTCGCTGGCTTCTCACCCATCACAGGGAGGGTCAAGAAGATGTAACAACTTTAAAGTGCTGAAGGAAAGACACAGAAGAACTTTGCAAAGGAATACCCCATCAAGTGAAAATATCCCCTAAAGACAAATGATAGCGATTTTTAGAGTAACAGAAGCTGAGAAAATTCCTCCCTTGGCTACCTGCACTGCCCACCACACTGATATAGCTTCCAGAAAATGGTAATGTTTAGAAGGACTTGGAATAAATAATCAGATAGTGTAAAATTATGAGTAAATATTATATAGGATTTTTATTTACATGGACATGTAAATTTAACTTTAAATTTTCTTAAAAGAATAATGACTTATAAAGCAATGCCTCTACTATATATAGAAATAAAATGTAAAATGTGTGACAGTAAGATCACATTCTATGCTGTGCTTTTTTTGCATTGTTAATAAAATAGGGACCTACTTATACACATGTTGTTATAAATAAGTGGTAGCTATTGTGCCATGTGAAGTTGTGGCTATAAAGCTGGCACAGGTGATAAAATGACAAACTGAAATATGTGATGTTTTCTAAACAACACATGAGTGGGGTGTGTTACCAACACATTTCAGATTAACAGAATAAAGTACGAATGTGACAAACCCCACAGTATTGATGAATTTCTACAGTTAGGAAGAATTAATTGGACAAACCACAGAGACTTCAACATGTTTTATGAAATAAATATACACAAAAGTTTTTACTTTGACACTGAAGAATACTCAATGGACTGACCACATGTGTATTAGTCAGGGTTCTCTAGAGTCACAGAACTTACAGATAGTCTCTATATAGTAAAGGAATTTATTGATGACTTACAGTCTGCAGTCCAAATCCCAACAATGGTTCAGTAGTAGCTGTGAATGGAAGTCCAAG